>NC_051161.1:184161888-184330993 GCF_013339745.2 Dermacentor silvarum | reverse complement strand
AAAACAAGGAAGGCCTACTTTGTAGATGCACTGTACTCAAACACAATTAGACAGAGTCTAAATTTGCATATATTTCTAAACAAGGATGCCTAAATTGTCGATAAAAAATTGACATAATTATAACGAAGCCGAATAAAGCAATAAAAATGACATGTTCCGTGCGAAAATATGATGAGCGTTAGCCTTGTGGGTCAACAATTTCTGTTTATTGAAAAAAAAGCTTCTAGTGGCCGTGTATTATCGTATTCCTGAAAGCCAGTAACCAGCGTATCTAAATTTACATTCGCGCCAAAATTATTGGCTCGAGTTCCATCACTGTATCCGAATGACGATACGAGATTCAAAAGTGAGATTAAATGGCGGGCCGCGGCGTGTACGGTAGTGTTCACCTATGCCTTCGCTAGAGTAAGTTGCCGCACTCTTTAAAGCACGAGCATGGTGATCAACCGATGTGCTTTCTACAACTTCATCCCTAAATGTGAGCCGGGGTTCTGCCACTCCCGGTGTTGTTAGCCTGATCCATCCCTATTTTCTTACTGTCGATTGTATGGTTTGTTTTCATACCAAATATTCACATAATAATCTGTGCGTGTTCGGCTAGTAATGAAATGTTTATTTCTCTCACAGTAAAATTAACAAGTAACCAGCAAGAAGGGATGCAGGGCGAAAACCTGCTTTCATGCAGCTTGAAGGCCACCCGGCGGCCGTTGATCACATGACAGTATCTTCACAATAATCGAGAACTCGAGCTCGCTTCGTATAGGCAAAAAGGCTAATGGGTCGAACAGAACCGGGCCGGCCGAAGTATGGTACTTTCGGGCTCGGGTCAGGCCCGGACTTGAAAAACCGGCCCGTGCAGTGCTCTACTTCAGATAGATTCCCATACCGTCACGTAGTAGCGACGTTGAAGTAAACAGCTGTAAAACTGTGTATGACGAAACTGATTCTTTATTGCGAACATGTGCCCACAAAAGCAAGCTACACTTGAAGCATAAGGAAAGCGGCGAATACAGTCGGCGATCGTCGAAATCTGATCAGCGGCGAAACGCGTCGGCTTTTATACATGAGTCATTGAAGGCCGCAGAATAATCCCTGGTACCCGCATGTCTTCCAGAAAGTTCTAGATAATTCGCATCGCTCATACAATCAGATTACATGAGCGTCGGTGACAAGAGACAACGGATAGAAGCATCGATAACGTTCGAGAGACTTCCGATAACATGCAGGCGCGTCCTGTGCCTAGCGATTACGTTTAACGTTTTTAGCCGGTGAAAAGCGGTCACCGGTGAAAGATAAACATGTGTACGTGTCAAATATGATTATGAGAGATTAAGTAAAGCTGCTTAAGACGTAACCTGCTTCCCTGTTCAAGCAAAAGGATCCAGTCAAGTTATTTTTTCCTCTTGCACTTAGAAAGCGGTTGTATATCCCCAGGGCGAACAGTGTCGCGACGGATTGGACTTTTTCTAAAGCATTATTATGCAAAAAAATTGTTTTATTGTTGGGCTTTACGTGCCAAAACCACGATCTGATTATGAGGCACGCCGGGGTGGGGAACTCCGGATTAATTTAGTCCACCTGGGGTTCTTTAACGTTCACCCAATGGCGCACTGATATGCACATCAGAAACCACATTCAACACACAGCATGCCTACACCAACATTGGTAAAACTTGTTTTTTACGCTGCTCTTTTACGTTAATACTTATGTGTTTTTAACTTTGTTGCAAGAAGTGAAGGGCATGCCCTGCATTTCTAACTACGGTACTAACATGTTATGACCAAGAGCCATCCTCTGACAGCATAAGACCTAAATATTTCATTGGTGAATTATTTTTTTATTTCAACTGGCCACTTAACAAGTACTTATATATGATTTTGTTACATTTTTCTAGTGAAGCTGCTACATAATTATTTATGTTTAGGGACATGCTATTAGTGACACACCATTTTTATACTCGCTTCAAGTCGGCCGCCAATAAAAACAATGACTCATTAGATGCCCTTGCACACAGTACACAATCATCCACAAAAATTGTATCCCGGTTCGATAATATCACACATATTGCTAATAAAAAACCTTGCACTCGGCCGCGCAACGCTTGAAACTGCGAAGCTGTGTGATCGTAGCCCAGCGTTTCCCGGAAGTGCACGCGAACTTTTCATCTTATCACTCATGTAGATGATAATTTCTTTTCGTGCGTCTCGGACTTACGGCCGACACTGCGCGTTGCACAGCGCAGCTTGCAACACCGACACCGCGTTCCAATGCCGACATCGCGTTCCAGGAGACCCGCTTCGTGAATGCGTCGCTCTCTCTCTCTCGCTCTCATAGCACGCAAAACCTCTTCACCTCGCAGAGCACGACCATACAAACGCGTCAGCTGTGGACGAATACGACGACGCTCGAACGCAATGCAGCCGTCGTGCAGCACGAACATGCGGCACGGGCCGTCGGTGCTGCCAGATTGCACTCCGGCGATGATGGCCTGCAAGGACTCGTCGCGATGTTGTTCAGCGCGCATGTCGCACATGTCAGTGAAAGCCAACACGCAGGTCTCCAGATCATGTGCAACAGGATCAGGAGGATCCACGGGATGACGAGAGAGGCAGTCAGCGTCCTTGTGCAGACGTCCAGACTTGTAGATGACAATAAAAGAAAATTCCTGGAGCCGCAAAGCCCAGCGACCAAGCCGTCCTGTCGGGTC
The DNA here is from genome assembly GCF_013339745.2 of Dermacentor silvarum. NCBI lineage: Eukaryota > Metazoa > Arthropoda > Arachnida > Ixodida > Ixodidae > Dermacentor > Dermacentor silvarum. The sequence goes on along the minus strand of NC_051161.1, from coordinate 184,328,286 downwards.
CCGGAGGGAAGACAGCCAGCAGAGGGCATGGTGGTCTGTAATGACCGAAAACGTGCGGCCGTACAAATATGGCCGGAACATGGCGACAGCCCACACTAAAGCCAAGCACTCACGCTTCGGTGATGGAGTAATTCCTCTCAGAAGGTGACAGCAGGCGGCTGGCGTAAGGTATCACGCACTCAGGTACCATTCTGCTGCTGGGCGAGAACAGCACCGATGCCGTGGCTGCTGGCATCAGTGTGGACTTCGGTCGGTGCAGATGGGTCAAAGTGGGCAAGTATGGGAGGGGTGGTCAGAAAGCCGATGAGAGCGGCGAACGCGTGAGCCTGCTCCGGGCCCCATGAGAAAGGCGTGTTCTTCTTTAGAAGATCTGTCAAAGGGCGAGCAACGTCGGCGAAGTTTTTGACGAAACGGCGAAAGTAAGAACACAGGCCGACAAAGCAGCGCACGTCAGAAGCAGAACGAGGCACAGGGAAACTGCGAACGGCGCGAACTTTATCCGGATCTGGTTGTACACCGGTTGCGTTAACGAGATCCCAACACGGTAATCTGACGGCGCCCGAATTGACATTTCGTAGGTAGCTGATCGGAAGACCGCAAGAATTGCAGCGAGTCGCGCCTGAACGTGGGAGAAAAAAAGGTGTCGCAGTTTCACCTGAAAGGTGAAGACATAGCAAACTGGTTTCAGAGTAGATATTAGCTTTTCAGCACTTGGACATGCAGCAGCACCGGCAACACGCAGAAACGCCGTCGGCGTTTTGCCTGCGTTCGGCCGGCTGACTGTTTCTGATATAAATAGGCACTTGGTGCCGCAGCTAAAGACGCGCATCGGAAGAATTGCTCTACATATATGGTGATTGTAAAGGAGGAAAGAGACGACTTCTGCAGCCCTTAAGGGAGCACGGCGCACGCGCGTTTGTTCTCCGCCGTGCGTTCACTCCCCGTGAAAGCCCCTCGCCCTTTCACTCGCACATAAGCGTTCGGCGCGCGGCGACGATTTAATCTCCATTGACGCTACGGAACCTCACGGCGACGGCGACGCCGACGGCAGAACGCTTTTGGTCCATATAATTGCTATCGAAAAAACAATAACGTCGTCAAGATAACAAAGACAGGTGGTCCATTTGTAGCCTCGCAGAAGAGAGTCCATCATTCGTTCAAATGTCGCAGGAGCATTGCATAGGCCAAAGGGCATTACTTTGAACTGATATAAACCATCAGGTGTTATGAAGGCAGTCTTCTCACGGTCCATTTAATCAACAGAAATCTGCCAGTAGTGGGATCGAAGATCAATGGACGAGAAGTATGTAGCTCCGTGCAAGCAGTCCAAGGCGTCATCGATGCGTGGTAATGGGTAGACGTCCTTTCGCGTGATCTTGTTTAAATGGCGATAGTCGACGCAAAAACGCCAGGTACCATCCTTTTTCTTCACGAGGACGACTGGCAAAGCCCAAGGACTGGCTGATGGTTCGATGACCCCTTTGCGGAGCATTTTGTCCACTTCTGATTGCATTACTCTAAGTTCAGCATGTGATACACGATAGGGACGCCGACGAATAGGATTCATGTCTCCAGTGTTTATACGGTGGTGAACAACAGATGTTTGGCCGAAAGGGCGGTCACCAAAATCAAAGATGTCAGTGTACGATTCGAGCAGGAGACGGAGGTCCTTGGCCTGAGCAGAGGTGAGGTCAGTTGCAATCATTTTGGCGAAGTCATCCATGAAAGAATCAGAGCTGTGAGCTGCAATTGGTGCTAATAATCCACTCTCGGCATCCATACTCTCAATGTCAAATTCGGACGTACAAGAAACGCTGGCCAAGAACATGCCAGCCGGAAGCACTTGAGGGCACAGGCTGAAGTTCAGAAGCGGGAGAACGACGTCATTATTCGTAACCGTGATCAGCCTATGCGGAACCGCAACGTTTCGGTTCAAAAGCACGTCGACGATGGGGCGAAGCACATATTCACCGTCAGGAACCTGCGGCTGTGAGGTCAAAGCAACGTAAGTGACTGCCTCGGGTGACAGACGCACATCTTGCAGTGAGCACAGGCGCGGTGCTTGGAGCATCGGCGAGTTGAGGCAGTTCCAACTGAAGGACGCCGGCTGCGCAGTCGATGAGAACATAATGGTTGGATAAAAAGTCCAACCCTAGGATAACGTCGTGAGGGAAGTTGTCGATCACAGCTAAGAGAACAGAAGTAGGGCGTCCGGCTATACTTAAACGTACAGTACACATTCCGAGAACAACCAGCACGCCACCGTCGGGCACACGAAGCACTTGTGCAGCTTCTGGGGTGAGGACCTTCTTTAAACGTCTACGTAGGCTAGCACTCATCACAGATATGTGGGCTCCAGTGTCGACGAGTGCTTGGACAGGTACGCCGTCTACTTTGACGTCAATTATATTTCTCTTTGTGGGCACAGACAGAGGATTTACTACAGTAGTTGTCAATGCAGCACCACCTCCTAGGGCTGCAATTCTTAGTTTTCCGAAGGAACGCGATCGAACGCCACAAGGTTCGAAAGGCGACGTGGCTGCGGCGAACGGGAAGATGGGCGACGTGTTTGTGGTGAACGAGACTGGTGTCCGCGAGGCGATGGTGAGCGACTGTACCACGTGTTCTTGGCAGAGTTGTCGGCACTGTTAGACTCGGCGGAGGGCAGAACACGGCGGGAATTTCCATGAAAACGGTTCAGGTTGGTCGGCGTGCGAGGTGTTGAGGGCCACCGAGTTGCGACAGTATCGGGCGACATGACCAATACGACTACAGGTGAAACATATCGGCTGGTCGTACGCAGTTCTCCACTCAGTCTGGTTGCGATAACGCGGAGAGAAGCATCGCGGTGGATCAAACAGAGTAGAAGGGCGTTCGTTGGCTCTGGGGTTGGCGACAGCACAGACAGAATGTAAACCAATGCTTTCAAGTTCCTGGCGAACGATGGCTTGAACGAGAGGAACTGAAGGAGGGGTAGCGTCAGGGCGACGCGAACAGAAAGCTGCGGGTGCCATCGCTTCCAGTTCACGTCGAACGATTCGCACCACGTCCTCTGATGGCGACGCATGCTGCTGTGAGGGTTGATCTTCACAAGTCGACGTTGCGGCAGTATTGGGGAGTCTGGCGAATGGTTGCAGGACGCGGCGGCTTTTGGCCTGCTCGAATTGTCGGCACTCTTTCAGGATAGCATCAACTGAAGAACAGCCTTTGCACATCAGCAGATTAAAGGCGTCGTCAGCGATTCCCTTCAGCACGTGCCCGACCTTCTCAGCTTCAGTCATGTCGTGATCGCCTTTACGACAAATCGCCAGCATGTCCTGGATATACGAAACATAGGAGATTGGGCGCGGGAGGCGAGTTCCTGCTTTGCGGCAATCTTACGGCCGGCTGGTTGGCCCAAACAACTCTTTTATGCATTGGTGCCAGCTGGTCAGACTCCCAACATCCCCGTAACACATTGGTGAGAGGTTCGGGGTACCAAGGCTGGAAGCGGAGCTCCGCAGTGGAAGTCGCATCACCGTCCCCACCATGACTGACGGTGAGCACGCGGGATCAACGTCGTTGCCGCCTCCAACGTCAACGGCACCGTCACCAGCTACGTCGTCGTCCCTACGGAACTTTCGGACCGATGGCGCCGACGTTGAAGAGTGACCGGCCATGTACGAACGCGTGAGTGGAGTCAACAGATGGGACCCTACGCCTATGCTAGCTAACGTGTTGTACCTAAGAGGCACGGCAAAGGTTTACGAAACCACGAAGAGGAGCTGACCAGCTGGCACCAATGCAAGCTAAAAGAGTGTTTCGTAAAATTGCCGCAAAGCAGGAACGATATACGAAACATAGGACTCTGTGGGGATTGGGCGTGGGAGGCTAGTTCCTGATTTGCGGCAATCTTACGGCTGGCTGGTTGGCCAAACAACTCTTTTATCTTCTCTTTGCATTGGTGCCAGCTGGTCAGCTCCTGTTCGTGGTTTTCGTACCAGACCTTTGCCGTGCCTCTTAGGTACAACACGTTAGCTAGCATAGGCGTAGGGTCCCATCTGTTGACTCCACTCACGCGTTCGTACATGGCCGGGCACTCTTCAACGTCGGCGCCATTGGTCCCACAGAAAGTTCCGGGATCCTTGGCTTGTACAACCACAACCGATGGGGACGACGACGTAGCTGGTGACGGTGCCGTTGACGTTGGAGGCGGCAACGACGTTGATCCCGCGTGCTCACCGTCAGTCATGGTGGGGACGGTGATGCGACGTCCACTGCGGAGCTCCGTTTCCAGCCTTGGTACCCCGCACCTCTCACCAATGTGTTACGGGGATGTTGGGAGGACTAGTCCTGGATGCATTTACAATATATGCACAAGTAGGGTGAGTGTGGTCAAGATAGCTGACCAGCAACAACACGCAGCAGCCAGTGTCTCTCGATCTTCTTCTTTTCTTTCCTCCTATCCTTCCGTAACAATATGATTCGCATAAATGCATGTTCTGGCAGCGTGGCTGTATAGCCTAGTGGTTACGACGCTCGCTTTGGGACCGGAGGTACGCGGGCTCGAAACCCACCTCGGCAAGAAAGTTTATTTGTTTTCTTTCTTGGTAGTTTCTTGATACGCACCACAAATTACGGCTGTTAAAAAAAGAAGAAATTCGGCAGAGACATTTCAAACTGCTTACGTGTGGGTATGCGAAAGCGATATATTCCCTTTGGTGCAGTGTTGTACGGAACGGCGTTCCAGGAACTAGTTCCTTTTGGGAGGAACGGAGGAATGCCACCATTCCTTTAAGGGCCGGTGGAACTGTAACGGTAACTCGTTATTTTTACGAAGGAACGGCAGAGGGAACGGCGTTCCTTCTGTAAACGTTCCACGGCACTAAACAGGCGCACCGACGCACGCACGTATGCAGCACATCATGCAGGGCGCAAAGAACTACCGCTTGTCTGTCACGTGACTATTGTGCATTTTCTTTCGCGAGTTCTGCATTATATTTTTTATCACTAGGCTTCAAGATTGTCACGTGACGCTCCCTTCTGTAGTTTCTTTCCGCCATGGCGGCCTGTCGGACACTAACATCGAGATGTAACTCTTGCCGAGTTCAAACAAGGGTCTTTACTAAATTGAGAATATCTATTCTGGACATTTCTTTTTCTACTCATACTGCAATATTGAATCAGCAATTAATTAAACGCCTAAGTATTGTTCCTTTCGATGCGGTTTCTTGTGCAACCATTTAATTATATCCTCCTGAGACCCCTTGTACAATACATTGCACATTGCCTTCCACTTTTTTTCGAAATTCACTCAGAAGTGATTACGCAAAATATTCACTCTGGGTTTGAAGTACGGTGCATGTGTAACTACTGTAATGAAGTGGTTTACTCATATTCTTGTCATCCGCTTTCGAGAAATTTGACAATAAATTGGTCTAGACCTCTGTGTCGTCCCACACGGCCGAAAGACGTCGAGGCGTATTTCGAAGTCACCGAGATTTCGGGAAAATACCGGACGCGGCAGCAATATGGCAATGTACTACACGTAGTTCCATCTTCATCTCAGCGTTTAAACAATGAAATGCAGTTTTTACCGCAGCTAACATGAGGAGATGATGGAGAGATTCACGTACACGGAGACGGAGCTTTTGGCATCTATCAGATACCGGCTCAGCCGGGTCTGGAGAACGTGCTCCATAAGCTTGCCCACACAGGACGTAAGGGATATGGGACCGAGATTAGCGGGTCGAAGTGGTTTGCCTGATTTGGGAATGAAAACTACCTTAGCGTCCTTTACTTGGGGTTGGGAGGGCGCCGCGCACCCAGCATTCATTGAAGTAGTCGGTTAGGGCTGTGATGGAGGGGGAATCGAGGTTGCGTAGTGCCTTGTTGTGCACTCCGTCGGGACCGGGAGCTGAGGACGTATTCAGGCGCTGAAGTTCTGCCCTGACTTTGGCCTCTCTGATGGTTTTGTCGAGGAGGATCGTTGGGGGAGCCTGTATAGTGGGTGGTCTCCGGGGGGATATGCGGGGAAGTGTAGACCACGAAGCGTCTGGAGGAGTTCCTGCGGGGAGGCTTCGGATGCGTGTATGAGCTTCGTCATGATCTGTTTCTGGTGTGTCTTGGACTGAGTCGAATCAATGAGATGCGGAATAGGTTCCATGTCTGGGGCAGGCTCATGTTGTGCTCCAGCCTGTTACAGAGGGATCCCCAATTTTAGCGAGAGAGAGTCGCAGCATGCGTCTCAGTCTCCTTGTTGAGCTGGGTCAGCCGGCGTCTGAATGTTGTATTCCAGCGCTGACGCTGCCACCTCCGCTCGAGTCCCGCCTTGGCTTTCCAGAGCTGCAGGAGATGGGAATCCATCGCGTCCGCAGGGCAGTCCTCTGGGAGGGGGCGAGTCGCGGCGCGGATGTCGCACTAGAGCTGGTCGGACCAAGTAGCTATGTCTGAGATGTTGTGTAGAGTGCGGGCTGCTCGGAAAGTGCGGAACGAGTCCCACTTCGTGATGGCAGCACCACGAGCGGGTCTGCGTGCTGGGCCTGCTGTAGGAGAATCTCAATAATGTAGTGATCACTACCCAGATTCTCCCGGGTGTTACACCACCAGCTTGAGGTAGGCGGTGGGTAAATGTGAGGTAGGGAAGTAGTGTCTGCGCAGACACTGTTTGCGGTGCGAGTAGGGGTGGTGGGATTTGTGAGAAGGGAGAAGCCGGCCTGCTGAGCTGCGGGCCATACCCGGCGCCCGTTGGGGGTGCCCGTTTGGTAGCCCCAGGCCGTGTGCGGGGCGTTGAAATCCCCTAGAATTAGGAGGGGGCTCTTGTGAGCGACGCGCTTGGCGAGCGTGAAGAGTCGGTCGAAGTAGTTGCCGCAGGCACTTCGGGTGGCTGTATTGACCCTTTTCGCGGCGATCCCGTGGGCGCTGCCATGTTTGATCACGTGGTGACGCGTCCATTGCTTGCCTCAACTGCCTCCGTTGCCTCCTTGTTTACAATGGAAATGTATGACGCCGGCGCGACCTAGAAAACCTCTGTTTTCAAAGATATCGTAGACGGTGACCAGGTGGACGACACGAAGCTTTGATCACAGCTTCAGAGAACATGCAAAAGCGCTTTCGGAGCTGATTAAGCTATGTCCAAACGGCGCAAGCAGCGTATATGGTGCTTGTTCTAAAAGCGGGGCTAAATATGTATTCCAAGCTATCCAAACATTCCGCTCATAAATTCAGTCAGGATTAGTGTGTTTTGCTCTTTGTTCTTTATTCGGCAAATATTTTGAAGCAATGGCTTGTCAGTTTCTGACTCAGTGAAGTTCGTTGGTGCGGCCACTATCTGATTATTTTCTGCCTAATCGCTCGCGGGTGTGCTCAGTTCCGATAGATTTGTTCTTGCTGCGCACAAGGCTTGAAACGTAGCTGTTTTGTACATTGTAATACCTTGAAGCAAATATATATGGCAGCTAGTAACTTGCTTACTCTTATGGACCGTCACGAAACATTCAGCTTCGACCATTCGTGCGCCATCAGTGTAGTCCGTCATTTATTGTCCGTATACAGTGCGCATATATTCAAGTGTGCGCCCATTCACTTATTCTTGATACGTCGGCGATAGAGTGGGCGTCAGTTTTCCTGCCATTTGGGTCAGATGTGTATAGAAAACGTGCGCGAAACTTACTATGACAGGAAGCGGCGCTACTCCCATTGTCATTGTTTAACGAGTGGTACTCTTGCCGACGTTCTGGGGATGAAGCCCTTTCTTTGAAGGTTAGCGATACAAGGCTGGCGGATAAGCAAATTTCTGTATCCTCGAGGAAAGCCGCACATCCCGAAGTGCCGGTAACACGTTCCGACAGTTGCAGAAGTGGTTCGCTAACTTGGCCACACAGATTCATTCCATTCCTTAACATGCCAGTCCACAATGTCTTAGCGAAAACTCAGTTGCATTTCCGACAGCTGATCGCACAGAAGCAAGGTAGAAGCGGTAATGGTTTCGTATTCGTGCGCGGTCGTTGAGGAGACGTATGGCACGCCGTCGTGAGCGCCATCTCGTTTCTGTAAAACAAACTGCTCGGCGAAAAGGGTCAATATGTTAAGGATGAAGAGGGTATCGCGAGTGCACTGCGGCACAAGTTCGATGAAGAGATGATCTATTTCGGGGACGTCTAGCGGGTGGGAGGTGGTAGTGAGCGCACGGCGTACGAGGAATGCGACCCGAGGGGACGTAGGAGAAATGGGGATGATGGGCACGTAGCTTGGTAGGGTGAGAGGATTGGAGGGCTCTTGCAGCGCGAGCACGTCGGGGCCGTCTGCCCGAGCTAGGAACTGGTGAACCAGCCCCCGCTTGGAGCCAAAGCATCGACAGTTCCAGTGCCAGATGGTGAGGCTAGTGCGAGGTCTAGCCATTGCTGAGGGTGTAGTTTGCAGCGGAGGGGTGGAGAGGGTGTGGAGCTTGGCCTTCTTTTTAGGCCGCGCGGCAGCACAGGCTGTCCAGTGGAGGGCCTCTTGCTCCTTAAATCGCTCGTCAATTTGGTGAGCAAATTCGTCTAGACGGCTAGTGAGGTTGGCGAATTGTTGGGTGAAGGCTTGGATGGCCGTCTGTACCGCGGCCTGAATTTTGGCCTCCACGAGTTGTTCGAATTGGGAGGGTAGGGCTGGGGTTGCCGCGGCCGATGTTGGTGTGGCCGAGGAGGTAGTGGGAGTTGCGGCCCTCTTCTTGGCCGGCGGTTCGCGAGTAGGAGGAGAAGGTGGTAGGGGAGGGAGTTTATGAGCGGCCGAGATCATTGTCGCCGGGGTAGGGGTGTGGACCTGCAGGAAGGCATGCAGCTGCGACTGAAGGCGTTGGTTGGTGGTGTGGAGGGAGGCGAGCTGTGCGCGGACATGCACCATTTCCTTATAGAGGGGGTTCGCGGAGTCCTGGAGACTACGCCTGCCCAGCTCACCTCACTGGTGTGGCGGCCGGGTTCCTGTGCAGGTGGTTTTGGGGGGACTGGAAGTGGGGGTTGCCTGAGTCCGGTCCAGGAGTGGGATCAGGCCATGGGCTTGGTACGGTTGGAGGGCTGTTTCAGTGCGGCAGGATGCAGCACCGGGAGGGACTCCAGGGTGAGCTGCAGGGCCTGAGGCTTGCGGGTCATGGAGCAGCTGCTATGTTGGGGTGGAGCTTGATTGGTGAGAGCCTGGTTGGCGGTTGCCTCGGGGGCCCGCCTGGCATCCCAGTACCTCTTCTTGACGAGGTATGGGGTGCGGTAGCGGGCCTTGCAGGTTCCGTCCGCCATCAGGTGTGCTTTGCTGCAGATCTTGCAGAGCGGCGTGCAGGCGTGGTCCTTGGGGGGGGGGGGGGTCTACTTGGTCACAGCCGGAGCAGCGGCGTTGCTTGGGAGCCGGGCACACATCCGCGCGGTGGCCGAGTGCGCCGCGGTTAGGGCAGTGCTCGATATTCTTTTTGAGGAGGGAGCACCTATAGAGTACGGAGGAGAGGTAGATGTGCTTGGGCACCCAGTCTTGTTCGAAAAGGATGATGATGGACTCCGTGGAGCCCATGCGTATAAAGTCGAGGATGGGAGGGTTCTGCTCGCGATTGAGACGATCCTGAATGTCTTCGTAAGAGTGGGCGAGAGGGACCCCGTGAACCACACCGCGGGCGCAGTCTTCCGGGCCGCTTCGTAGGAGTAGTCGTAGGCAGTGTCTTTGATGAGTACGGACTTGATGGCGAGGTAGTGGTGTCGGCGTTGCGGGTCTGGAGTGTTGATGAGGACGACGTGTTGGAGGGTGTTGATGATTACGGTGCCTGGCTTGGCCTCTTGGTGTCCGAGGCGGGCTGCTTGCAGAATGGCATCGCGAAGCGCAACGCTGTTCACGGTCCGAAGGTTGAGGCCGCCACGGGGACGGAGGATGATTTTATGATCGTCGATGGGTAGCTTGGGGTGGCGTAGGGCAGAGAGTTGGGGCGGCCGGGGCCGGTGCCTCGCCAGAGCTTGAGGCGTAGACGGCTGCATACATTTCTCGGCAGCGGCGAAATTCGGAGTAGTGGTGGGGCGGGAGTTGCGAGTCGAGCTAGGATGAGTTTATCCGGCCGTAGGGGACAAAGTCGGGTCTCCTCCGCGCCCCGGAGGCCCGGTTTCGATTCCCGCCCAGATCAAAATTTACCTATTTTTTATTTCAAAGGGATTAGTTTACTTTGTTTACATGAACCTGCCTGATAAATTTGTCATCAATTCGAGCATTTTTACGACGCGTTTTTACTCTTTGCCGTCGGCCATTTTTGGTAGCGTCGCCGACTACAACTACGGGTTTTCGCGTAATGGGGCATATAATGCTTTCGCATTAAAAAATAGAAAAGTAATGGGCCCCAACACGGAGCCTTGCGGCACACCAGACGTAGCAGCAACATCATCTGAGCAACTCCCATTCAAAACAGCTCTTCGACGTACTTACTTAACAACACGGAGTTACAGCCTGTATAGTCATAAAAGCATTCACGTGTTCATAGTACGGATAATCTTACCTGGTATATCGAGATTAGTAACAATGCGGATCGAACGTTGGGTTATTGGCTCCTGTACACTTATAATGCCACCATCCTCTCTCATGTTACTACTATAGAGAACACTAATAGGAACAAAATTTGAGTATACATCCAATGTGTGAAATTCCATTGTATTTATTACCTCATTAGAACTCAAAATTACTCCACTCGTTTTATATGTTCAACTTATGATCGAATAGCTACTCTAACCCCAAATAAAGCTAAACTTGAATTTGTAACCCGTAAACTGATACAGTCGAACCCGGATATATCGAATCTGAAGGACATCACAAAAAGTTCGATGTATAGGTAATTCGATATATAAAATAATAGGCCCTCAGGTAAACGGTGGCTTACCGATTAGTGCATCCGAGAGCCGCTAATTTACTGCACGCAACTCTGGGGAAAAAAGCAAGCACTTTATTTACACGCAAAAAAATTGCTGGTTCACTTTCAACTTCATTGAAAAGTCCAAGCTGATTCTTTTCTTTAAACTTGTAGCGGCCATCGCTTGCGGAAAATAAACTCATGAATAGGCACTCAACCCACACGACGGCGCCTTGAAAATCGGATAGAAGGAATGTTGACGTCCGAGGTAGCATGAGGGCTAGCCGAACAGGCTGACATGGCTCAACTGACTGCACTATCTCTTCTCGACCTCCAGGTGCCAGAATACCTCAAAGTGTACAAAGACGTGCACTATGAGGTCTTCTGCGTGGCGCCGCGTTCGATATATCGAATGTGCTGGTGAAAGAGCGTTCTTTATACGCGTGCACCAGCCCGATACATTTGCATGGAATTTTCAAGGGTATTTTACAGCTGTTCGATATACAGAATAATTAGTTATAAGTTGGCTTGATATATCCGCGTACGACTGTATCTCCGTCACCACATATATGGCATCGTATTGATCAGCTGTACAAAATACGTATCAGATTTAGTCACATTAATTTCCTTCAGCTCTTTCTGGCCTTGCACAGCCCTTGAATGGTATCGCCCCCCCCCCCCCAAATAAATCCTAAAGAGTACTAATAAACGAAAGTTTCATGCAACATCAACTAGCGTACGTTGTGTAATCTGAATTTGTTAATTACTTACTACGTTCCTTTTAAATTCTTTGTAATATCAGGTAATATGGCATAATTGTAACGCTGCCTTCCTGGTGCGCACTGAAGTTTCTTCCACGTACCACCAGGTAAAATTATGTGATTAAAAAGTTACTTTTTAATAGTTGCATTATTTGTTTAGCCTGCTCAACCCACTTCCTTCCGTAATGCCTTCGAGTGCTGACGGCGCAAATAAATATATTATTGAACTGTAAAATATATTACTTGGATGAGGGGTGGTCACCTCCGGCAATGTTTATACATCATCATCAGACTATATTTATCTCCATGGTAGGACGAAGGCCTCACCCAGCGATCTCCAATGATCCTTATCGAGCGATGTATAAACTATGTGCATTATTTAAAGCTACATAGTTTAACGCTACGTAGCTAAACTCAGTTTATCTTCTGGAATGACTAGTCAGCTGTTCTTCTTAGCCGCTTATTTTGTCGGTGCATTCTTGCGAATGGTCGATGTCCGAGGGTCCATCAAGGGTCCATGTATGGTGCCGTGCCAGGTTCCGAGAGGAGGAGATATCCAGGGAGATTAGAAAACTGTTTTATATACACTGTACATGGTATATTACAAGATAGGCTCCATGATCTTGGAGCCGTCTACGTGCTAACATCTTTGCATGTAGTAGCGTTTATATCTCCGAGCGTTCTACATGGTCGAGCGTGCTCTACATCGTCAAGCGTGCTCTCGACATGGTCAAGCGTCTCCCTCACAACACTCAAGTCCCCTGTTTTATCCCTTCCGTTTCCCTCTTTCACTCGACGAGGGAATACACTTTAGTTCTTTTAGCCAATGACAGTCTTTGATCAGGTGGCCATATCCCACACGTGATGTGTCGTCGTTTCCCGCCGGGCTCCGCCTCCAATCTTGCTAGGTCGCCCCCGAACACAGGCAGCGGTTGACACCTAGGGAACCGAACGTTGATGTCGTTCCCCCGGGATTGCCAGACACGGGCCCCTTTCAAGATTCGCCTCTCCATAGCGGTCAGTTCGCGGAACCAGGTAGGGCGGTGGCTATCTCGAAAGGCAGCAGTCGGCATAGCGTCGTCGTGGTTCGGGCGGCGCTGGTAATTCACGGGACCGCACCAAGGGGCGACGCTGCCGTTTAGCCACGCATGAGTAGCCCGGAGACCAACTGCTAATCCCTCAGTCCCAGGTGACAATTCTCGGCCGCGAGAAAGGGGCGCCAGGTTGGCGCGTCTGAGTCGGCGCCGGCCTCCTGTGTCCCGAAGGACCGCCAGACACAACAGCATGCAAGTCTCTCGTCTTATTTGCTCAAATGACAACCTAATTAACGAGCTCTTGAAACTCATATCGCTTTGGTAAATAAGTTGCTATGTGTTTTTGGACTCTCGCTAAAATAAAAAAAAACGTACATTACTTTATAAATGCAGTGGAAGAAATTGCCGCGAAAAGACAAAGCCGTGTAATACATTTTAACTTTTCATTACATGCCTATAGCCAGGAAGTTTATGCAACCAAATGATTGTGTATTATTACATTCTCAAATTCCTACGGCATTTGCCCTATGTGGAGAAGCCAGTTTAACTTTTAAATGATTCACAATTCGACTTTGTGATGTTCCGACCATATATTCGATAGAGAGAAATGTGCATGACCAATAGGAACATATGTTGGAGGCAAAAATTCTTATCAAATTTTGCAAAATAATCTGTGTTTACCAACTGAACAGCATATTTCTACCCTGGAACAGATAGGAAATTGAAATGAATCACATGCATCAAAGTTTGCAGTGCGAGTATTGTGAAGTACAGTTTCAGTTTTGTTTCTTTCAATTTATGATATATTGTAACGGTATTTCGAGGAGTAAAATATAAAAACTGGTTTATTAAGGGCGAACCTGTGCCCTGCAACTATGTACACGAAGAGTTTCAAAGGACGTTCCACACGAGCGTCTCTGCGCCGAACGCACTTCTTTCTCTTCCAGAGATGGTCCGAGCCCCTGTCTCGTGCGCGTGCACGAGCGGCACACATTGCGCCACCCCACGAAACCAAGCAGGCACGCGAGAGGTAGCAGACGCTCTTTTGACACAGTGGCTCGCTGGCTACCGTCGTAGAACACATGTTTAGGAGCAGACTTGCGGCATTACTCCCCCTCCCAATAAGCATCGTCCCGATGCCGGCAGGAGGGTAGCTAAGTTAGTCGGAGGCTTTTCGTTATCGGTCGTAATAGGGCTTCATGCGGACTATGTGGACGACGTCCGCAATGTTAGGGCGTTTAGTGCGCTCGTTTCCACTAGGGATTACTTCGTAAGTCAGGTCGCTTAGTCGACGGATAACCTCATAAGGGCCAAAGTACCGTCGTAGTAGCTTTTCTGAGAGTCCGCGACGTCGCACTGGTGTCCATACCCACACCTTGTCACCCGGCTGGTACTGAACTATTCGGCGGTGCCTGTTGTAAGAACGTGCATCCTTGCATTGTTGATGGCGTAATCGGCATCGTGCCAACTGGCGGGCTTCTTCGGCTCTTTGTAGGAACTCGTCAACGTCGCACGGGTTGCCGTCGTCATTATCTGCTGGCAGCATGGCATCCAGCGTTGTTGTGACGGTGCGCCCATAGACAAGTTCAAACGGAGTGACACGAGTGGACTCCTGTAGAGCCGTGTTGTAGGCGAATGTAGCGTAGGGCAGGATCTCGTCCCAAGTCTTACGTTCGATGTCAACATACATTGACAACATGTCAGCGATGGTGCGGTTCAGGCGTTCCGTCAACCCGTTTGTTTAGGGATGGTATGCAGGGCTTTTTCTATGACTGGTGTTAGTCATCGTCATCAAGCACTGCATAAAATCAGCTGTAAATGCTGCACCTCGATCTGTTATGACAACCATTGGGGCACCATGTCGAAGCACTATGTTGTGAACAAAAAACTTGGCAACTTCGACGGCCGTTCCCCGCTCAAGGCAGCCAGTTTCAGCATATCGTGTCAAATAGTCGGTCGCGATAACGATCCACCTCTTCCCTGATGACGATGTGGGAAATGGTCCAAGAAGATCCATCCCAACTTGTTGAAATGGAGTCTTAGGTGGGTCTATGGGTTGAAGAAGACCAGCTGGCTTTACGGGTGGTGTTTTGCGCCTTTGACATTCGCGACATGTCTTCACGTAGTGCTGTACTGACGCTAATAAATTCGGCCAATAATACTTTGCATGGATTCTGACGAATGTTCGGGTGACACCCAAGTGGCCTGATGATGGGTCATCATGGCAGGCTTCTAATATTTCAGGCCACATAACTGACGGTACGACGAGTAAGAACTTTTCATTGTTTTTTTGGAAGTTTCTCTTGTAGAGTGCGTTATCTCGGAGGCAGAATGAAGATAATCCTCTCTTAAACACTCGTGGAACTTGAACGTTATGCCCTTCGAGATACTTTATGAGTGGGAGCAAATATGCGTCGGCCCGTTGATGCTCGGCGATTTCAGCAGCTCGCATCACACAAAGGAATGGGAAATCGTCGTCTTCAGAAGGAGGAGAGCCGACCGGTGCGCGTGACAAGCAATCAGCGTCGTTATGCTTTCGCCCAGACTTGTACACAACGGTAATATCGTATTCTTGGAGTCTGAGGCTCCACCTCGCAAGTCGTCCGGATGGGTCTTTCAAGCTTGCCAGCCAGCACAGTGAATGGTGATCGCTAACTGCATGAAACGGCCTGCCGTAGAGGTATGGTCTAAACTTGCTGATGGCCCATATGACTGCCAAGCACTCCTTCTCCGTCGCAGAATAGTTTCTTTCAGCTTTTGAAAGAGTGCGGCTAGCGTACGCTATGACCTTCTCTTCTCCATTTTGCCACTGAACTAAAACTGCGCCAAGACCCAGATTGCTGGCATCTGTGTGGACTTCTGTGTCTGCGGTCTCGTCGAAGTGGGCGAGGATTGGCGGGGATTGCAAACGCTTCTTTAATTCTTCGAAAGCAGTGTCTTGTTCGGTATGCCATACGAAGGGTATGTCTTCTTTCGTGAGTCTTGTTAGAGGTTCCGAAATTTTTGAGAAATTTTCTACAAATCGCCTGTAGTAAGCGCATAAGCCCAAAAATCGACGCACCTCTTTCTTATCTCGTGGCTTTGGAAATCCTGCGACGGCTGCAGTCTTCTCGGGGTCCGGCCCAATACCTTGAGCGCTGATGACGTGACCCAAGAAACGAAGCTCTTCAAATCCAAACTGGCACTTTTCTGGTTTGATTGTCAAGCCGGCCGACTGGATAGCCTGGAGCACTGAACGTAGCCTCTCCACGTGCTGGTCGAACGTTGAAGAGAATACCACAACGTCCTCCAAGTAGACTAGGCATGACTGCCATTTGAGACCCGACAGGACACTGTCCATCATGCGCTGGAAGGTCGCTGGCGCGCAACAGAGGCCGAATGGGAGTGCTTTAAACTCATAAAGTCCGTCCGGAGAAACGAATGCTGTTTTTTCACGATCTCTTTCGTCCACTTCACTTTGCCAATATCCGCTTTTTAAATCCAACGAAGAAAAATACTTTCCATCACGCAGCCGGTCCAAGGTGTCATCGATACGTGGCAAGGGGTACACATAACGCTTGGTGACGCTGTTCAGTTTCCGGTAATCAACACAAAATCTCATTGTGTTGTCCTTTTTCCTGACAAGAACTACCGGGGATGTCCA
This sequence comes from Dermacentor silvarum, assembly GCF_013339745.2. Taxonomy (NCBI): domain Eukaryota; kingdom Metazoa; phylum Arthropoda; class Arachnida; order Ixodida; family Ixodidae; genus Dermacentor; species Dermacentor silvarum. Next base: position 184,312,023 of record NC_051161.1, on the reverse strand, counting down.
TGGGCTGTTGGACGGCTGAATGACATCATCCTGAAGCATCTCTTGCACCTGATTCTTTATGATCTCCCGTTCTTTCGGCAATACTCGGTATGGGTGTTGGTATACAGGTCTGGTTACTTCATCTGTTATTATACGGTGTTTAACAACCTGCGTTCTCCGTACTCTTGAGGAAGTAGAGAAACACTCTGCAAAAGCACCTATGAGGTATGGTTTTCGCCTCGGCTGGCGATAGGTGTGGGCTTATTGCAACTGCTGCTGTGGCCTTATTCGTAGTTTTCGCAGGAGGTGGCTCCGACTCCAGGGTACATAAGCTTGTCACTGTAGTAAAACTGTGCAGGAAGGCGATGGCAGTGTCCTTCGCGACATGCTGAAGTTCATTTCCGAAGTTTGTCAGCAATAGATCGGCAAGCCCATCGCGTAAGCGGATAATGCCCCTAGCAATGCAAATACCTTTCTTCAGCAATAGCTCGACATTGCCGTCCGGTATAGCCTCGGAGTCAACAGTATGCTTGATTTCTGACGCGAACCAGTACACTGCTTCGTGGTGGCACAGTTACGTCTGCGTCAAGAACTCGCAAGGCAGTGTAGTCCGGTTCCTTAGGCTCCTCCATGTCAATGGCCAGCTTCGTAGAGAAGGAAACGCTAGAATTCTGCAGGTCAATTATAGCACCGTTTGCGTGCAGAAAATCCATACCGAGTATAACGTCTCTCGAACAGTCCGGAAGTACTACGAATTCGGTAACGTAAGTTACACCTCGGATCAGAACTCTTGCAGTGCATATTCCTAAAGGATTAATGAGGTGACCCCCAGCTGTACGTACGTGCGGTCCGTTCCACGGCGTCAAAACTTTCTTTAGCTGTTTTGCAAGTGAATAGCTTACGACTGAATAATCAGCACCCGTGTCTACTAAAGCATTCGATTCATGTCCATCCACGGCAATAAGTAAGTCTGAAGAAATTTTCTGCGTACTTATCGTAGTCGTCGCTTTCTGCTTGTCGCTACTGCACTGCAACATTGACGGAGGATCTTCGCTTTGTCGAACGTCAGCGGCCTTGCCTCCCCAGGTCGCTGGCTTTAGTTTTCCGGGCGCGGGTTTTCTGAACGACGCCTTGGGGAACTTGAAAAGGGTCGTGGGCTTGGTGATCGGTAGCGGGCGGGCGCTGGTGACCGTGACTGGTGTTGGTAACGAGCAGCTGCAAGTTGACTTCGCGACAAGTAATCTTCAATATCGATGGGTCTTTCCCCATTGCGGGGGCAAGGTGCATTGACAGCGAATCCACGAAGGCCGACTCGCCGATATGGGCACCATCTGTACATGTGTCCGGCCTCTCCGCAATGGAAGCAGAGCGGCGTCCTGTCGGGTGTACGCCACACGTAGCTTTTCCGTGGTCTGTACTCGTGGATCTTTCTCCCTGGAAAGATGCACTGCGGGGAGCCGGTGGGCGTGCACTGAGGGCTGCGAATGATGCAGTCTGCACGGCAGGCTGACGCACAGCGTAAGCGTATGTTGGTACGCGGCGTTCCTGCAGTGGTTGCCCGAGTGAAACAGGCTGCACCTCCGGTTGCGGTTCTAACATGGCATGCCTAACTTCATCCCGAATGACGGCGGCCAGCAAAGAAACAGTCGACGCGACTTGCGGTTGCTGCAGCTTCCGAAGCTCTTCTTTAACGTTAGTTCGCACCAGCTCTCTCAACGCTTCGGTGTTATTGCCCATGCCTGCCGAAAGAACGTCCACAGGGGCGCTGCTGACATCACGGTTGTAGTGGAGGGCGCGCTGCTGCAGGGCCTTCTCTATCGTCCTCACCTCGGTGCGAAACTCCGCAACAGTACGTGGCGGGTAGCGAACCAACCCGGCAAATAGCTCCTCCTTCACGCCACGCATAAGATGGCGCACTTTCTTCTCCTCGGACATGTTTGCATCGGCACGTTTGAACAGACGAGACATGTCCTCGATGTACATGCCGACACTCTCGTTGGTGCGCTGGTTCCTGGCTTGCAGAGCATTCTCAGCCTTCTCTCGGCGATCGGCGCATGCAAACGCAGCAAGCAGATGTCGCCGAAACTCTTCCCACGACGTTAACACCGCTTCGTGATTCTCGTACCATGTCTTTGCTGAATCCCCCAACGCGAAGTACACGTGGCGACGTTTCCAGTGCCGGGTTCCAGCCGTTGACATCTGCGACCCTCTCGAAGTGCTCCAACCAATCCTCGACGTCTTCGTACGGGTCGCCGTGGAACATCTCGGGCATGCGCGGCGGGTACACGACGACCTCGGGTGATGTCGCCTGGCTAGTCATCGTCGTGGCGTCAGTGGAAGACATCGTCCGTGTGGCCGTAGCAGTGGGAAGCGGTCCGAATTCAGGCGGGTCTCCCCGAAGTCGGCGGCTGGCGCGCTGGTGCACTGGAGTCACCTCTCCAGATTCCAATCGCTGAGGATCGGGGCTCCGGTCTCTGGCACCCAGGGGACTTCCAAACATACCCAGCACCTCCACCAGAATGTAACGGTATTTCGAGGAGTAAAATATAAAAACTGGTTTATTAAGGGCGAACCTGTGCCCTGCAACTATGTACACGAAGAGTTTCAAAGAACGTTCCACACGAGCGTCTCTGCGCCGAACGCACTTCTTTCTCTTCCAGTGATGGTCCGAGCCCCTGTCTCGTGCGCGTGCACGAGCGGCACACATTGCGCCACCCCACGAAACCAAGCAGGCGCGCGAGAGGTAGCAGACGCTCTTTTGACACAGTGGCTTGCTGGCTACCATCGTAGAAGACATGTTTAGGAGCAGACTTGCGGCAATATGATAGTTGATGTGATGACTTCAATTTCCTGTTTTATGTTTAGGCTACACTGACACTGCACAAACTATATTTTTTGTCATAATACGGAATACAGGCCGCACAGTGCGGCTCATAAACACATCGGGATAATGAGGTGTAATTTCTGGATACATTTCTCGCTATGGGTAATATAGGAGCCCCTTTCTCACAATTATGTCTTGTTTGAGAGCGCGTTTGCTGAAAGTGGACTGATTGTCCGCGATTTCCGTATAGCTACCGAAGTGACTGTGACAGCCTTTCGCTGTTTAAAGCTTTAAGCCTTTCGATGCCAAGCGCACCTGAAATATACACAAACAACGCGCTTGTCCGGAACCAGAAAGGTCGCAAGCATCATGCGAAGGGAGGGATTACCCTTCTACGGGTTAGTTGCTCCCTTGAGCAAAAAAGAAAAACCGAGGAGTGACAAGTCATTTTTAACAACGGGCTGTCGCTCTTATCGTTATCACAAATGACGACTTACGCCAACGTACTGCGCTTTGTCGGGAAGCTGTTATGGTTCATTCTTTAGAAAGGGTATTTATTTTTTGCCGCAACGTAACTTACGTCATCGGGGAAGATTTTAAAATAGAAAGGTCATGTGTCAGGCGGTGGTACCTAGGTGACATGAACGCCCGAGAAAGATGGACTTGTACAGTCACTTTCTTTCGGAAGCGCTGATAACGTTGCAATTTAAATCACAATAGAACTTCGTACATGGTATTTTTCCTAACATTTTAACAGAAGGCTAATCAGTCCTGATATTATTAAACTTATTACTTTTTAGCAAAGACACTCTCCGATGACTTCAATATATATACAATAAAGGGCTCTGTAATTTCCACCGTGACCTTACGTAGGTACATTGCAGGCGCACTTCATGTAATAATCCCAGTCAGCCTACTCACACATACCGCATTACTAATCACATCTACCATGGCCTCGGCTTCATCCCAAGAAGCAATCGCCTACCTATTTTGATTACATGAAACTTGGTAGGCTTAAGACAAGCCAAAATTCGAATAGGTATGCGTAGTATAGAATTAGTATGGAACCTGCTGTGATATAGAACGTATGCGTTACACTCGAGTCTTTCCAGAATCGCACAGTAACATTCATTTACTTTGACTATTCATTCATCATCAGTGTTAATAAACAAAACGCATGCTGTGCCGATCTTTCCCCCCACCTCACCCCAAATTCAGTTGGGCGCAGGCTACCACCCTGCGTCTGCTACTAACAAATACGTACTCTTCGCCCGCCTCCACCTTATATTCCCTGAAGTTTACAGTACCCCAAACTGCCGGTGCTGTGGCACTCACCCGGCTACGCTTCCGCATATGCTGTGGGAGTGCCCAGCACAGTACACTCACATTCACACCACGACCCTCTCGTCGAGGTTGCGTGAGGCTCTGCGGAGCTCCGCCCTGGGCGGCACAGCACGCCCGTGAGGCGGCGGTGAGGCAAGTCTCGACGTCTCCTCATCGCTATGTTTGCGTCGTGAAGTAGCCTGAGCTTGCACAAGTTATACAATTCTACGCTCCATTATTCAATCATCAAGAGTTCGCGCTTGTCATCACGAATAAGCTAAAAAGCAACCTTGCCTTCAGAACGTATAGTCAGCGTCAAAAGTTTTCGTACCCGAGAAGGCGAAAAAATATTTATATTTCTACGCCTTAGTCACGCATCGTAGTATTCGGATTTAGAGCGTATACTGGTCTAGAGTAAACAAAACAAAAGTTTTGCATTTTTTTACTGGCTGCGGGCGTAGCAGCGTTGAAAATGAACTTTTGCGCAGAACCTCGGCCGCGTAAACCTTTGGCGGCGACTGTGCGATTGAACACCTGCATTTTCTTTATTCTGCACACAATTTTTTTAATGAATGGCCTTCCAGCCAACGTCATGCAGTGCTTACACCTGGTTAATTTTCACGACAGCCATCTCAGACATGACTTATTACGTAGAAGAACTGAACTATTATGTAGTACGTCATTATTATCACCAATCAGGTGTAATAAATATGTAAAAAAATAAAGGATAATAACATTGCCTATGAAATTTTACTAAAATCTCAGGACTACTTCAAAACTTCGAATGTTCGTCTTGTGTACGTCCCTATACTTTTTAGGAAACTGAAAGGGAGAAATTCAAGGGTGAAATTGACATCTCTTGTGGCACCATGGCAGAAAAGGGAAGGTGTGGCTTAGTGGGCCCATATGAAAGGATCAGCTGCAATTGTGCTACTCACGCACAAGGAACGACACGTTTGTATTTTATTTACAGGCAGTAAAGTGATAAATGGTTGTCAGTGGACGCTGGCGTGATCATGACAATACCACCGTACCGATATGGGCCATAAACGATTCTAATTGGGGAACATTTCTGCAAACCCTCACGGTCCTTTCTCATGTTTCTTCAATTGTTCAAACACGTTAAATTTAGGGTAGGAGAATATTCTTACAGAATTACCGAAGAATTGTACCAGTAATTATATCATGGTGCTGCGATCTGATTCAGCAGTAGAGTTAGTTAAGAACAGAACAGCTTAATGCCGTAGCAACTTTGGTGATTCTAGCCGAAAACAATGTCTTCTTGCAACACTTTGTGGGCATAACTCAAAAAGGGCATGGTCTGTGATTGAAATCGTCCTCTATTTTTACACGACAAACTACATTAGCACGTCCCGGTGTCTTTTCGCATAATTTCCAATACTCCTCAGCGCACGTTGTGGTAAAAGGATATGAAGACCTTTAGTATTTCTGGAATTTCGTGAAGGTATAAGGGAATGGCTCAAATGATAAGACACGTGCGCTGCATATTGAGGATAGAATGTTCATGTTTCGAGGTATCGGTTTGTACTAAGCAAAAAAGCTTGTGAAATAATTCGGACAGCCTTCATTTGCACCGAAGATCCGGTACGGAAAAATTCTGCTTTGATATAATGCGAATATACTCAGTCAAATAGCTTCTGTATTCCTTTGTAAGAATACTACGTCTGGGGCTGCAGCCAAGTTTTGTACTTCTGTGTCTTTTAATTGCGCACACTGGACACAATTTTTTTTTGTGTGGTACGTTTCAAGCTGCAAAATAATCGCACAAACACGCCTCTTCCATAACATAACTGAAGACGCCAAAAATATTTCTTAGTAATGTCTTCATAAATGTTTGCCTTAAGAAAGAAATTAACTTTCAAAACACGTAACCTGGGTTTATTGGCTCAAATACATTACACCTAATGTGCAAAAGAAGTTTGGAAGCACGTTCGCATGTTCACGAAAGCAGCCAGCAATTTTTTTAGGAAGACGTTGGTACAGTAGAAAGAAACGAAACAAGAACCGTAACTAAATGACCTGCACTTGGGAATATGCCATCTGGCGGGAAACCGCCAAAGTAAGCAGCCACAAAGGGATAAAAAAATAGCGGTGCCACTGGCTTCGAACATGCGAACTCACAATTGTGGTATCAGTGATCCTAATCTGTGGTCACGCAGAACGCTCGGCTATCGGTTCGACGTGCTGCCGGAGGCAAAAACTAGGTTTATATACGTACCACAATAAATTCTGCGACCTTGTTATGAAAAATGCGATTTTGAAACGACTTTTTTGCCATTTCAAGAGCTGCTGCTGCAACTAGCTGAAAGCAGAGTCATTGAAGTTGATAAATCCCCGGTAATACGTCGATTGATGCAATAGGCGCATTGCAAATTGCTTTTTACTGGCCAAAAAAGCCTCCAAAATTTGGCCATTTCCATAGACTCCCATACTTCGAACTTCGCCCGCAATTTGGAACGGGTTTTCTGTCGTAAGTAATGGTACCGCTTGCATGAGATGACGGGCTAAGCTTCTGGAGCCTATTTCCACGGTAATGTTTTGAAAGATGGCTTCTATGATTAGTTATTTGGGAAAAACGACGCTCTCCCATAGAAAATGCGCATGTTTTCAGAGGCGGCCGCTAGAGGCGCTGTTCGACGATGTCCCAGATTCCTGGTTCAGTGAACCAGAAGTCCGCACAGTATTCCTCGGCTTAAAGAACAGTCGCAGCTGCGACGCCGATGGCATGCAAATAAAACCAGTGAAATATGTTATCGATCTGATCAGTCCAGCACTAACACAATATTCAATCTCTGTATTTCGACAGGGGTTTTTCCTTCGAAATTGCAAACGGCACGCGTAATAGCTCTCTACAAAAAATTTGGTTGATCCCTCTTATATAGGAATCGGTATAGAACACGAAAGTGAAACGTGTCTTCACAGAAGTAGTGTAATGTTTATTGCACATTGATATATAATGTCTATTGGTGTTTTGTGGCTAAAGCGCCCTTAGGCGTTGATGCACCCACGCTGACGCCTGGTGGCACGTCTCCTCCATCACGACTACCAACGTCGATGACCATGAGCAACCGTCGTGCATATGGAAGCTGCACTACGCTGCACACGCTAGCACAACGCGAAAGACGAAGCACATAACTGACACACTAATACAACGCGCAAGACAAAGCACGTAACTGAATCGTCACCGAGTCAAATCAGCACGTACAGCGCGTCGTAATTGCAGCCTCCGCGATCAACTTCAGAAACATTTTCAGAGCTAATTGCGGAGGCCACGCTCCGCTGTGCTGAGTACGGTGAACGCCACCTAGGTGGCGTTGGTAGTGCTTCTTGATGCCAGCGTCCCTTCGAATGCTGGCATCGAGGCGTCGTAGTGCTGAGACCACCGAAGCGTTCACTGTCGGTGCGCGTTAGTGTCGTAATGCAGTACTTCTCTTTTCTGCTCGTAGGCGGCGGCACCGCCCCGAGCAAGAGCGCGGGTACACGGAGGAGTGTTAGATATATAAGGCGCGTCTGTGTGGCTCTCTGCAAATGCGTTTGTGGCGCAATGGGTTAAACGCTCGGCGATCTATCGTCGCGGACCGAGAGGTCGTGGGTTCGATTTCCAAATTTTGCATGTTTGTGGAACTTTTTCTTCTGGTTTCTTTCTTTGTATTATGTTCGTGTACATTGTAAGAACGTCATTCCGTATTTCCGTATGACGTATTTCCGTGACGGAAATACGTCAGTGAAGTCTTGGTGGACCCCGGCATAAAACACTTTCGTGTTAAAAGGGGAACAAGCATAACGTTGCAAATTATCGACCGATATCTATTCTCCCAGTATTTTCTAAAGGTTTCGAAAAAATATTTTTAGTCGCTTATCCTGTTTTTGCACCAAATATGTCCTGACAAAATCGCAGTATGGCTTCCAAAAACATAAGTCTACAGAACTCGCCCTACTGGATGAAAAAGAATATATTCTACAACAGTTTGAAAAAAAAATAAAGTGGTCGGCATTTTTGTGGATTTCACACAAGCATTTGACTACATTCACCACGGTATTTTATTTGAAAAATTAAACCATTATGGCATTCGCGGGCTCCCACTCATGTTACTTAAAAGCTATCTGGCGCGTAGATGTCAATTTGTTTCTATAAATGATTTAGTATCAGATAAGAAAAATATAATTTCAGGGGTGCCACAAGGGAGCATTCTTGGCCCTTTATTGTTCACTTTATATATTTATGACATAGTCCATATCTCCCAAGAAGTTAAGTTTGTTATCTATGCAGATGACACGAGTATATTTGTCACCTCAGCATCAGATGTTATTCTTTCTAATAAAGATAATGACGTCTTGCAGAAGTTAGACAACTGGACAAGTAACAATAAGTTAAAATTAAATGCAACTAAAACAAAAGCCGTAGTTTTTCATTCGAAAGGTAAACAGGTGACTTTGGAGAAAAACATTGTATTTAGAGGCTCAGATATAGAAATAGTGAAGTCAGTGATAGTACTTGGGGTACATTTCTCCAGTTCTTTGCAAGGGGATGACCACGTCAATAATATTCAAATAAAATTAAGCCGTATAACTGGAATATTAAGCCGTATCCGCTACCTCATCCCCAACTCGGTGAAGTTATTGATATACAAATCGCTGTTTAGTTCTTATCTTAACTATTGCTATTTGGTTTGGGGAACAACTACAGAAACAAACTTAACAACATTACTCAGAATACAGAAGAAAATACTGAGGCTGATAGACAACGCTAAAGTTCTAGCACCTAGGGACCCACTATTTAAAAAATATAAGATAATCAAAGCGAGTGACCTATATCAATACATACTATTACGAGAGTACTGTCTTAGCTGCAAACGCTCAAGCTTTTTGTTTATGGAGATGGCGAATCTTTGCTTAAAGGAAAAGGCTTATGAAACAAGAAATACAGAAATGTGGAACGTTCCTAAATTTCGTGCTAATTATGGTTTTCAGATGCTTCGATGTACTCTTCCGCGAATTCTAAATGATTACATTATCAAAGGCATAGATGTGTCTCATTTAAGTGTCGCAGAATTAGCGGCTCTTTTTGTTGTATAAACTATGTAGCAATTTATTTAAGTGCAGAAGACTGCAGCAGGTTTCTTTGTGGTATAAGCTATGTATTAACCACGTTTTCAGTTTTCCTTTATGACATGATCTTTACGTAAAACAATGTGACAGTTTAAAAAAAAGTGTATATTGTGATGTCCTTCAGCTGCTGCCATTGTTTCACAAAGGGGGCGGAGGATCCCTCAAGCCGTCATTTGAACGGCTTTTCCCTCCGCCTCCTGTTACACTGTACTGTGACGAAGCAAATAAAACAATCAAGTAAGCGCGAAGCTTCACGCACTTCGTGTCTCGGCGCCGTCTTCTCAGCGGAGGTAATCTGACGAAAGCTTAGCCCTGCTGAAGTCATATTACCTTGATTAATTCGCTCATAAGCTAGCAATGGCATTTGCAGCCCGAGTACTAAGCATAACTGCAGTAACAATAAAAGAAAACTTCCGTGCTTGCGGCTGCCTGACCGCTTTCGAGCGCTTTCCGGTGCTCGGTTAGGAGCCGCTGGCGCCACCTGGTAGCGTTAACATCAAGTGCTTCACACGTAGCCTGCCACTCTTTCCACTACTCAAGTATTCTAGTACACTAGGCCAATAGTACGGTGGCCAGAAGGGGGAGGTGAGAGCAACGGCGGCGGCGGAGTGTTGCAAGCAATCATGACAGCAGCGGCGGCGCTGCAGTCGACAGCAAGATCACTCCCCGGGCGCGGAAGCACGGCGGTTGGTGCCGCGGGTTTCGAAGCGGGCGTTTCTGTTCGCAATTAGCGGTCGCATATTTGACATAACTAGCGTTTAAGCTAATGCATATCGTGCCTTGTTAGTAGAGGAGACAATAAATGAATAGCAGATGAGCGGTTAAGTGTTAAAATGCATTAGCATCGGGCACGTCACGGCCGGCACAAATATGTTTCGCTCGTCTCAGTCGCACGCGTTCTAAGTGCTTTCCCGACTTGTCGGGAGTGAAAAAAAGAATGATTTCAGCTAATGCGAAGATTATGCTAGTGGTGTGGGTAAAAAAAGCTGCACCGATTTCGAGGCTCGCAGTGAAGAGCTGCTTAGGTCATATTACTGCGACGCACTGCATCCTGCTCGTCAAATTGGTTAATACCAATATATGATGCTTTAGAAATCATTCCACATACGAGTTAAGTAAACAAACTTATTTTAGTCGCTGATGAACTAGAACGGCGGGGACATGAAGAATACTCAAAAGGACGACATACGGCACTTGATTATATGATCCATTATACAGGGTGTCCCAACTATGATGCAACAAGATTTAAAAATATGCAAATGCCCCGTAGCTGTACAGAACCAAGTCAATGTTGTTTGCCGTCCCTTGTAGATACTCAGATTATCTTTGCATACCGCCTAATTACATAATTAGTCTTCATTAATTAATCAACTTCTGAAATAATATAATTAGATGAAATGTGTCAATGTGAAAATGGTAGATCAACTTGAAAAACTACAGATACAGCTTTCTGAAGCTCAATACGTGCTACATAAAAGTGTTTTTCCAAGCGTGAAAGAAGCCCGCGAATACACGCAAAATTGCCGCGCGACTGGCCGCTCGAGGCACTTTGCGTGTATTCGCTGGCTTCTTTCACGCTCGGAAAAACACTTATGTAGCACGTATTGAGCAAAAGAAAGTTGTATCGGTAGTTTATTAAGTTGTTCTACAATTTTCACATTGACACTTTTCATCTAATTGTAATATTGGAAAGTTGATAAATTAAGACTAATTATGTAATTAAGCGGAATGCAAAAAAATAATCGGAGTATCTACAAGCGACGGCAAACAACATTGCCTTGGTTCTGTCCAGCTACGGGGCATTATGTTATTTTTAAATCTTGTTGCATGATAGTTGGGACACCCTGTAGATGATTCAACTGGGGTTCGAAATGCCGCTCGCAGATCTTCCAAGTCCTGTTTAAGGCCTTATATGCACGGAGCCCGGGCCGCTTCCACGTTTTAAGTGCCTCATCGTCATCAGGCACCGAGAAAAGGGATGTTTTTTTTCTGCTTTTCTAGCAGAAATATAGCCTGTTGTGCAGCCCGGCGCAAAAGAGTCCGTCTGTCGTTTCATGCGACTTGCCATGGCTTCTTACGACATGGCAACGTGTACAACTATTGTCACTACAAGGAGGTACAACTGCACAGCGTGAATACAAACAGAAATGAGCCGTGGAGCTAAAAGAACCGAACAGAACCATGCAAACCGAGCGCACTCGCTAGCTCCGGCAGCAGTCAAACTACAGCGGAGGCATCTTAGTGTCGACGCGCGCGCCACCACTCGGCATCATGAATCACTGCAACACGCGCCGCGCTCTCCGACGGCTGCGTTGCTCCCACCTCCCCCTTCTAGCCACCGTACCAATAGGTTACCCGTAAAAGAGCGAGGGATTCTGGGATGCGCCGTCTCCTAGCTGTTTCCGGTTCGAGTCGGGGCAGCCACCGCCACCGCTTCACCGTTGAAGCCTATTGATGCGCTTGCAGTCCGGCTTTGTCACACACAAAGATTACCCAAGGTCGATCCACATAGGGTCGCGAAGCTTCGGGCGAAAATAGGTTCAGAACCAATTGTCACCGACAACAGCAAGGGTGATTATGGGAGCAGCGATTGAAGCGCGACTATGTTTGGAGGGAATAAACACTGGGAAAGAAAAAAAGCGTTTTTTAACTAAGCGAGACGCTGTTAGATTCATTCAACGAAAATAAAATTCCTAATTAATTTATATACGCATGGCAAGAAAAGAAGATAAAAGTCTATTTTACTTGATCATTATCAATAAATACCTTTTTTTTCAGCACCCACCGTGAGAGCGCCAATCGATAGCGGCGGGCGTTGACGACGCTATCACTTGCAATGCAATGCAGCTCTTGGAGTGCGTGAAAAAAAATTAAATTATGGGGTTTTACGTGCCAAAACTATGAGGCACGCCGTAGTGGGGGACTCCGGAAACTTGGACCACCTGGGGTTCTTTAACGTGCACCTAAATCGAAGTACACGCGTGTTTTCGCATTTCGCCCCCATCGAAGTGCGGCCGCCGTACGTGGCCAGGATTCGATCCCACGACCTCGTGCTCAGCAGTCCAACACCATAGCCACTGAGCAACCACGGCGGGTCGAGTGCGTTGAAAGGTGCGCTCGTAAAGTTCACCTGTTACAATACGGTCCCTCACATATTGTGTTGTTATGCATGTGGACGTTTGTCTGAATTATGCGACACGGGTAGTTTTATTGCTTCTTCCCCGGTGCAGTCAAAAGTAGTGAGTTGCGACCGTCAGATACTTGTTTACTTTAGTTGTTTTCGTGCGACAGCGCTGGCCGACGGGCTTGGTGTCTGACGAAAGGAGGAGCACTCTACGCAATCTACGCCCGAAGCGTTCGTCGGCCTCCAAAGAAAGTATGTTCTGTGCAGTGATGCGATTTCGACACGTGTACGGCTGACCTTTCCCTGCACCGCTTTCCGCGCTGAAAGCTCGGAACGCCCATCAGGTCGAATGGCGGGGCATTTGAATATACAGCTCTTATGGCAGGCCTCCGAAAACAAGTTTCGCGCTATGAGAAGAAAATGACGTCACTTCTGTTTTTAACAGATATGACGTCCAATTATTTTTTCGTTCCGCCGGAAGTGTTCCCTCCTGACACAGATGGTGCTAAGCCCCATAACCGCCGATAAGCCGCCATATTTTGAACGTATGGGCTTCTATGGAAGCTTCGCTACCAGGCGCATTTACCTTGGATTAGCCGGTTGCCGGCGCCTAGCAATACCATCGTCGGCTGTTCAGCCGTTGGCTGCTCAAATGCAAGCGTTAAAGGTAAACGCATGTAACTACTGCCTTGCAGCATCCCTTGCTGAGTCAGCTGAGCACAACAAGGCAGATATCATCAGTGATCAAAATGAAAATGAACGTATACAGTGCCACTTATCAGGCGGCGATGAGCTGTGTAATGGCCGACACAGAATGATTCCTCAAGATATTTCTTTCTCTAACGTTGACTCAAACAACCACAACTATTTCAGTACTCGCATGCACATATAGTGGTATTATGAAACATTGTTTTAAGGCGCAAATTTAAACGGGAAACAGCGAGATAAACCGCCGTGGTTGCTTAATGGCTATGGTGTCGGGCTCTATGGTGTCGGGCTATGGTGTCGGCCGCCATCGCGGGATCGAATCCCGGCGATTGCGGCCGCATTTCGATGGGAGAGAAATGCGAAAACACCCATGTACTTAGATTTAGGTGCACGTTTAAGAACCCCAGGTAGTCAAAATTGTTACGCAGTCTCCCACCACGGTGTGCCTCATAATCAAATCGTGGTTTTGGCACGTAAACCCCCATAAGCTAATTTACCAGCGAGATACATAATACTCGTAACCAACTAGCCCACATTGGTTCCTTGAAAGCAGATAGAGGTAATGTGCAGGCGTAATATTTATTTATTTATTATATTTATTTACAATACTACCAGTCTCTTGCGAGATCATACCAGGCGGGGCACAGGATCAGAATAAATAAAATCGCCATACATAAAACAAGTACTCCGCGTAGGCATTAGTAATACTGGCCCGGTAACACAGATAACATGCTAAGAGATTATTTCTTAGGGGGAAAAAAGTAACAGTAGTTAATGTGACTGAGATGCTAACAGTGCCTTTTCTAATAGGAATACAAAACTGTCTAATGACTCAGGGTTAGTAATTTCTTTGTCTAATTTATTCCATTTCCTAATTACAAGTGGAAAATATGAATATATAAAACAGTTTGAGTTGGCTGAGATTTCGTCCAGCGTTCGGGAGTGCTTATGTCGGGTTGGTCTGGTGGTGGGTAAAGAAATGAACTTATATATATCAATTTTAATGTTGCCATTCAGACATTCGAACAAAAACTAGTTGCTAGTAGCACTCTGTTTTTAATACTTAGTACACCGGCTTTATTTATCATTTATGTTGGCGAATCAGTTCGTGTGTATTTGTTGAATACAAACCTGATTGGCCTTACGTTGAACAGCTTCTAGTTGTGATAAAAGTTTCTTATTGTGAGGAAACCAAGCAATTGTGGCATATTCCAGAATTGGCTGAACCAGCGTAGTATAGGCATGCAGTATCGTTTTAGGTGGCGTTGAGCAGAGTCGGCGTCTAATAAAAAAGAGCTTTTTTTAATGCAGATGTCGATGTTGCCCACGTGAGTTTCAAATCTCCCATGCAAAAATTTCTAGTAACTTCTAATAAACTTTTTAGACAAATGTTACTAGAACCTGCCAACGGTCTATCAAATTTTTGATGGCGTTTTTAAACTTCATAGATACTTCATACCAACATTCTATCGACTATTGGCCACCGATATTCATTTGAAACCTTTTTTACAAACTTTTTTTAAACAATAAATGAACTTGCTTTCGACTTTAAAGCAGAATTTACTGACCACTTGCATACATTTTAGAAACATTCTTCCAACTTTCTGTTCCTTAACCTAGAAACATCCCACCAACTTTCTGTTCCTTAACCTAGAAACATCCTACCAACTTCCTGCTCCTTAACCTAGAAACATCCTACCAACTTTCTGTTCCGTAGCCTAGGAACATCCTACCAACTTTGTTCCATAACCTAGGAACATCCTACCAACTTTGTTCCATAACCTAGAAACATCCTACCAACTTTCTGTTCCTTGACCTAGAAACAGCCTACCAACTTTCTGTCCCTTGACCTAGAAACATCCTACGAACTTTCTGTTCCTTGACCTTGAAACATTCTACCAACTTTCTGTTCCTCGACTTAGCAACTGTATCCCAACTTTCTGTTGCCCACCCTAGAAACATTCTAGCAACTATTTTGTGTTTCAAACATGCTTGCGACATTTAACCAAAATTTTCCGGCATATTTTCGAAATATTTTGGTGCTGTTCTGATGTAACCTTGGACAAAACACACCAATCTTCAAAAAGAAACTGACATTTATTTTTGACCTTCCGATACATTAAAACCCGCGAGCGAGCAAAGAGGACAGCGTGTTTTTATTTCACCGGTCATTGGATCACAGTGTCTTGCCCTGTAGCCTAAGGGAAGAGAAAATTCAAAAATAGTTTAGCCTCATGTATTTGTCAGTGTATCTGGACGAGACAACACACAGGAGTCACTCACAAGATTTTAACTTCAAATGACCAACGAAAGTAAACATTTCAGTTGCCTGTGTTGTCAAACTTACTTAGATTAGTGTTGACACGCCTTGGATCTAAAGCCTCTTTTTGGGCGGCGTCCTTGTGAGCATTGGAACGCCACCCAAAAAGAGACTTATTTTCCAGCTCTTCTGCTGTGAGCAACAGCTTAAGCGGTCCCCGGGCTAAACTGGATCCTGAATTCTTTGCATCCCGTCGCAGTCGTGTCAGCGTACCATCATCGAGGAGAACACCTTCACCAAGGTCCACCTGCAAACAGAAAGCAAACATTAGTTCTGATTTTTATGCTTCCTAACTAAAACATTAGTTTTTTCTCTGCTATAAAGAAGAGTAAAAAAGAAGGACACCGACCACTGAAAGAATACCAAGAAAAGACGTTTCGGCTCCCCTGACGGGAGCCTTAACCTAACCTTCGCCGGGAGTACGGCCAACCAGTCATCACCGAGATTTGTCAGTACGTTTCAGTGACAAGCACAGCTTCTGCATTCAAAAATCATCTTAACTTCAACCTGACCTGCAAGTCCCGAGGACTTATTCCACACTCGCTACATCTCAACGGGCCTGTGTGCTCAAGTTTTGGTTTCAGTGTGGTTGCCAAGGCGGAAAAACTTCTTTTAGAAGCCAGGATCTTAGACTGCAGACAGTCCATGAGGAACCTAAACAATGAAGCTTTCTCTTCGCGCAGTCACCTTGAACATCGGGTCCCAGACGAGTTCGCAAGCATTCAATACACGCTAATTTCAAGGCCAGGCTACAATCCCTTCGTACGCACGAGACTCGAGAAAGAAAACTTGCTAGACTGTCGCCACCCGTTGATGCCTTGCACTGTGGGGTCTCACATGTTCTCTTGGGACAAAGGAACGACACATTGTAGTGCAAACAATCAAAAGGGCATTTATTGCACCTTTCATACACTAATGCACACTAGCCGAATTACAACCAATTGAACATTCACACGGGCGCGCGACAAATCAAGGAAGTCCGACTCACCGCGACCCGATAGCGAGCGAATACGTTCGCCCCATGCTATGACACCATCGCCTAGTCATTCACGTGTACAGTCACGCGAACGGTGGCGCGCTCGAACGATCCGTGTTCGTCCATACCGGTGTCCCGCTCTAAGCCTCGCGCGACGGTCGCGCGAAGCGGGCCGGCGCACGCGCGAAGCGTCCGTGCGTGTTGGTCGCCGATCCCCAGCCAAAGAGAGAGCGCCTCCGACCTTTTTCCCGCAAGTGACCCCGCCGTTCGGTGGCGCCAGCATCGCGACACTACGCAGCATCGCGACACTAGCGCCATCTCTCGCAACACGCCGCAACCACCGCCGGGCTTAGCCACGCAGAGAAGCCGGACTACAGGAGACATGCGGGGAAAACAACATCATGGGACGCGTGAGAATCGCGCATCCCCACATCCCCCCAACCTTAAATCACTACACATACGCCGGCGAAACATGTCACAAGGCCTATCAACGCGCGCGTCGCGAACAAAAGTTAGTACATGCGACAGTGGCGCCGCCGAGTAAATGTCCACGCGTTATCCGCAACGTGCGAGCCGATATTGACTCTGGGGTTCACCGCTGGCGTCCGTTGGTCACAGCACCACGTCTGCAGATTCGATGGCACGACTCCAGCCCAGGACTCCAGAAACGGCGACGCAGAAGTCGGCACGAGCAAGCGTCGCTCGCTCCCTGCTGACGAGAGCCGCAGTAGCCGTTGGTGACTGCCGGCTCTTTTCCCAGCCGCCGAGGGTTGCGAGCCGGACATTGGCGGCCGCCGAAGTCGCTGCGCCGAATTGACCACAGGCATCTCCAAAGCCTGGGGTAGCTCGATTGTAGTCCGGGGCAGCAGCGCTGAAGATGTGCAGGTGACAGCAAACCAGGGGTGACTCCGCTCACGCTGCGTACACTCAACGCACTCGACAAACACTAAAGTAGTGCAAGGGAGAGGAATTCGGCATACGCATCGCCCACGTGGTACGATGTTCAATTCGGCTAGCAAAAATTTCGGGTGGCATTTCAGATGCCAAGTTCACGTGAACAAAGCTTGTTTTTTTTGAGTCGAACGAGTAATTTCAATTCGTGCGAGGCGAACTAATGAGGGAAGAAAGGTGCGACATCTCAACACCACGGTCCCCCAGGTCGTGTCCCTCAACGTGCGACAGGCGGCTTTGTTAAGCCTTAGGCCTAATGCGTCGCTACTTTTGACAACAACCGGCATCCAAAAAAAAAAAAAACACACAAAATGGGCACAAGAACAGGCAGCCGCGAGGAGACGTTAGCTCTGTGAGGTGGTCCTACCCCGCTCGGTGCACACAGCATCCGAGTTGACGGCTCCCACCGTCCCAGACGGTGTCGGAGCGCCCGGTGCCAGGCCGCAATACCAGTCAGCCCGTAGCGGCACCCGTGGCCCGCGGCCACCCGGCTCCCTGAGCCTCGACTTCCGAAGTCAAAGATATAGAAGAAGCTATTTACATAAGAAATTCGGACCACCCACGAGGCTTCCGTACTCACTCGCTTCAGGCTTGCCAATTCTCCGCGGGCGCTAGGCCTCGCTCTCCCAGGATGCAGACCACGTGGCTCTCGTACCGACGAGTGTACTTCAAAACACTCGCGAAAAGGCTTAGCATGTTGAAAAGTTCAAACACGCTGCAGCAACCGTCGCCTCGCTCAAGAAAGCACACCGCCGACACTAGCGATCAAAATCCACGCTAGGACTACGCTTCGGTTGAAACATCTCGAACCGAGCAAAGCTGTTAAAATTATCGTCCGATGCCCCAAGAGGTCCACGTTGGGCAGCCAGATGTGGGGTCTCACATGTGCTCTTGGGACAAAGGAACGACACATAGTAGTGCAAACAATGAAAAGGGCATTTATTGCACCTTTCATACACTAATGCACACTAGCCGAATTACAACCAATTGAACATTCACACGGGCGCGCGACAAATCAAGGAAGTCCGAATCACCGCGACCCGATAGCGAGCGAATACGTTCGCCCCATGCTATGACACCATCGCCTAGTCGTTCACGTGTACAGTCACGCGAACGGTGGCGCGCTCGAACGATCCGTGTTCGTCCATACCGGTGTCCCGCTCTAAGCCTCGCGCGACGGTCGCGCGAAGCGGGCCGGCGCACGCGCGAAGCGTCCGTGCGTGTTGGTCGCCGATCCCCAGCCAAAGACAGAGCGCCTCCGACCTTTTTCCCGCAAGTGACCCCGCCGTTCGGTGGCGCCAGCATCGCGACACTACGCAGCATCGCGACACTAGCGCCATCTCTCGCAACGCGCCGCAACCACCGCCGGGCTTAGCCACGCAGAGAAGCCGGACTACAGGAGACATGCGGGGAAAACAACATCATGGGACGCGTGAGAATCGCGCATCCCCACAGCACAGAAACCTTGTCGCGTCCACCGTGCACAACCTCTCGTCGCACAAGCATAACTTGGCAGAACTCGCTGTCCGGAGCCTGGGCGTGAACTTCAACCTCGGACCGCAGAAGGATGCAAAAAGGTTGGTCTTTGCTGTAGAAAATGCTGTCAGCCAAATAGAACCTTCAAAGTGGGAGGAGGCACGAACCCGCACTATAGGCATTGTCTCGCGGCTTCGCGCACACCCTTCCGCCTCCCCGATTTCAACGGAAGAAAAGAAGGCTATCAAAGACCTTAGCTAAAACCAAAACCTCGTCATCGTCCTAGCTGACAAGGGCAACGCCACGGTGCTACTCAACAGGACTGACTACCGTGACAAGATGTCACTGCTTGCGGACGAGGCGACGTACAGTCGTCAGAAGAAGGATCCTATGCTCAAGGTACAGAGGGAGCTCCAGAAGCTTCTTACGGATGTGTTTCGTTTTGTAGACCAAAGGCACAAAGGTTTGTACTTCTGTCTTCTGTGCACTAACGGTTCGGCGCCGGCGCTCTACGGTTTGCCAGAAATACATAAACCTAACGTCCCGATGCGACCAATTGTTGACTTTACTTGCTCTCCACTTCATAAATTGCCCAAATACCTTCATAAGGTTCTTCGAGTGAGTCAGTATGCAATAGAAATTTGACGGCTTCATTCAGCAATGCTGCATCTAGCCTATCTACTTCGCGCACAACTTGCAACAATTGCTGCTCCATTTCACTCTTTAGAAGTGAGCAGTGTTGCAGATTTTGACTAATTTATCTCACCTCAGCAGCGAAATTCAGGCATTATCTAAGCTTTGCGACCAACTCATCTTTCGTCATAATTAGTCATTTTTCATTTGAGGCACTCCCACTCTTAGATCCACACATTCGTTAAAATCAGAACTCCTGCTCCTCGCTTCAGCCCGTTTGCTCATACGTCTTCTGTTTGCCCAACCATGCACTTCTGCAGCAGATCTCGCCTTGCTCATTATAGTAACAACATCAGGGGCATTTCACCATGCTAGTGGCTTGGATGAGCATGAGGTCGTAGGTGTATGCCAGATAGAGTGTCAGGCTGAAAGTATCTTACAGCCTTCAAAATAATGGTGTTGAACTTGGCTAGGCGATCATTCAGGCCTATACAAGTTCTCTGCAACAGCACATTGCACTGCACTGGTAAGTGCCAACTGCATTTCATCCACATACCTGTGCACTTTCATGTGCAGCATCTACTTACAATCATGACATCACAAATGTTCTAGGCTCGCGCAGACTAGCTTGTTCACATGGCACACTCAGGTGGTTAGCAATAGCCATGCCTGCAGTATGTGTGTATGCACAGTACTTCTACGGGCGGATTAGCCTTAAAAGTTACCGATTGGCATGTCATTGAGCACATGCCATTTTTATACGAGAATGCGTACGTACAAAACAAGCCTGTGAGTTGGGTTGTTGAAGCCCAATTTCACAAGTGCTTCGGACACAATGGCTTTTGGCATAGGCAGTTCAATAATAAGGAGAAACATTGAAACAAGACGGAACATCATCTTTATCTCTGCGTATATAAAATAAGCCATCTGTACCATGCGATTGTGAAACCATAGGGAACGCAAAGTGTGTGGCGATGCCACCAACTTTAATTTCTGTTAGCCACATGCACTTAGCTGTTGATCACTACAGAAGGGTTACAGTCTTGCAAGCAAACGCTACGTGTAGTTTTACAGGAACTAAACTTGTACAATGTGGAAGAGTTTGTATTTTACTCAGTTTTAACTATGGCACGCAGGCAACTAAAAATCACCTTGCTTGAAGCAAATGGCAACTCCTCCAAACCAATAAACTCTTAGTTACAGGACCAATGCGTAAACCAATGTTACAAATTAAGCTGCTACTATCAAGCATGCCGTAGCGGAGGGCTCTTGATTAATATAGTGATGTGATTGGCCGAGGAGATTTTGGAGCAGCTTCTTGGAGAATCTCAATGCTTATTCCAAGTGGAAAAATTGCCTTTGAGAGAAGCAAGTGAGCTTACAGTAGGAGGAAGCCCAATTTAACGGGAAACAAGCAAAATTTCACCAAGAATCATTTAGCTCAACATAAAGTTGTGGTGCTAAGACATAGGAATCCCATGCATGATGACGAAGTAATGACGACGGCAGTGTGATGTCAATGGCATCATGGCAATGGAATGACAACTGTATTAAGACGGTGGTGTGACGAAAATTAGATGAAGCTGGGATGACGATAATACAACCACTACAGCATCACGATGATAGTATGACCACAAACAACTCTAATCTCTGCTTTAGCTTTCCAGTGATAAAATGACGGGTACTATAGAAGTGCACATGGAGATGGGAATTTTGGGAACTCGACTACAGAAGAGCTTTAGGAGTGTGCAATGCTCGCTTGCTAAGCTACCCCAGCAAAAAACAGCAAAATGGCAGCAGTGCAAGGAATAGAAACAAGCTCAGTAGCATGTGTGACGAGTTGTCTCCGTTTAGCAAAATTTTCAGCTGTCATGTACCCACTTGACGACACCACAGGAAAGTCGCATCGCAAAAAGGCTTTGCTGTATCAGCAGAACGCTTTTCCATAAAGCGTTATTAAGAAAGTTGTGTGCTATCACCTCCTAAGCGCAAGTTCAGCAATGGCCGGAGACAGCACATTCTAGGCACGTAGTAGCCAGACTCTTGTACCCATGTTTTACTTCCTCCATGTGCACATATGATGAGTGCATGTGATAAATGATGTGGCTTGTTATAGATGAGTCTGTTTTTTAAAGTAGCAGAAAACACCTTTTGGAGCAGCTTTGGAGCACATTATCGAAACTTTAGCAGGATTCGCATTTTGGAGCAGCAATCACATCACTGTTAATATTGACCACCTAGTTGACGTACGCAATATAGGCACATTTAATGTACACAATATAGGCAAATGGGAGTTTCGGCATTTTGCCTCTTCTAAGAAAGCAGTCGCCACAACCAGGCATTCTGGCAAGTGGAAAGCATTTTCTTTCTGTGAGTGCTACTGCCATGTAAGGGACCCTGGGCCTCCGTAAAAGCTGCTGCGACAGCGTTTTGCCCAGGTGTCCCTCCAGTTCCTTTTGTTTCCGGTAAATAAAATTGATTGATTGTTATATCAAGCAGCCTAGAATGTATATATATATATATATATATATATATATACATATTTGTTATTTCCTAGTGCTCAATGTAGTCGCAACGCTAGAACAGTCAAAGCTTTAGCAAAAAAGGTGAAATAAAAGATGTAGTAGCTGCTCCATGCAGCAGGCTTTTCTAATAAATGAAAAGCAAGGTTTTGTGTAGTGTCTTCTAACAAATGAAAAGAGTTCTCCATAAAATAAAACAATGCAATCTTAATTTCCACGGGTCAGTTATCCCCACAAGACAATCTGCCCTGAGAAATCACATTAGCTTCTTACTTTTGGTGCTGACACGACTGCGACAGGCTCACAATCCTCACCATCGCCAGCTTTATCCAGAATGTGCTTCCGGCGTTTGACCATCCTTGCGGAGTCTGCAAAAAAAAAAAGAACTAAGAACAAGTGAATTGTACCTTGGTTGAAAGTGCACATGTTGATCTAACTATGCTGGCCCATTCTTAACGCAATTGAATTGCTGGTGATACTGTTCCTAGTGATTACTGCTGCAATGCCCCTTTCTGCCTCCACAATTTCTGACACTGACTTTTTAATAATTGTAGCATAGCCACGGCACGCAGGCCGGAGCAGTTACGAGGCACAGCCAGCTCGAACATACAAAGCGTTTATTTGGGGGCGTAGGCTTGCTTTTGTCCCCGAATTGGGAGAGGATGTGGAAGCGAGGAGAAGAAAATGACACGTACTGCGCATGCGCAGAACTCGGTATGACGCAGACACAACACTGCCCTCTCCTCAAAAATGGAACCGCTGCACTGGCGTGCGCTGCCTTGTTGACCCACGCAGGACTTGCTGCGAATCTTCGGCCGGACCTGCGGTAGTTAGGAGAGGAGGGTTGCGAGGTTCAGTGTTGCTTTCCGGAGTTTGTGCAGTAGCTTAAGTACTATCCGGGGCGGCCGCTTCCAAGGGAGTGGTTCCATTGGCGGCCGCGCTTGGACCTGGCGTCTGTTTGGTACCTGGACCACCAGCGGCCGTATCGTTGACTGGATACCTTGGTGATGAATCCGAGCGGCGGCGTACTTGGTCGACGTGCCGTTTGACGATGGCATTGGGAGTCTCTACGGTTACCATCCGTGCTCCTGTCGCCGATTTGACCCGACCAGGGATCCACTTCTCCCCCTGTCCGTAATTGCGGACGTACACAATGCTGTCTGGCGGCAGTGTGCAGTCGTCGCTCTCATCATTTGGACCTGTAATATTCACAGGGAAGCAGGTGTCTAGACGCGATCTTATTTGATACCCGAGGAGCATTTCTGAAGGCGATTTACCAGTCTTAAGAGGCGTTCTTCTATAGTTGAACAGTAGCCGTACCAATTTCCGTCAAGATCGCCTCCCGTTATTTTCCGAATGCCCTCCTTTATCGTTCGCACCCCTCTTTCAGCAGCTCCGTTTGACTGTGGATGAAAGGGTGCCGTGCACAGATGCGTAATGTTGTTTTTGGCTGCAAATGTGGCAAATTCCTTACTCGTGAACTGTGTGCCATTGTCTTAGACAATTGTACGTGGCACACCAAAGCGGGCAAATAGACTCCTCAGAGTCCTTATTGTACTTTCCACATTTGCATGCTTCATAGGAAACGCTTCGATCCATTTGGAGTGCGCGTCCACTACCACTAGCACCATCTTCCCGGCTACCGGTCCTGCGAAATCAATATGTATCCGCGATCAGTTTTCTTGCGTCTTCGGCCAGTTTACGGGAGGTGCAGCCGGTGGCATAGGCAAACTTGCTATGCAAATTTCACAATTAGCCGCACGCTGCTCTATGTCGCGGTCAAGCCCTGGCCACCAAAATAGTGAGCGTGCCACAGCTTTCATAGCTGATGATCCTTGGTGGGTTTCGTGAAGCAGTTGCAGGAAACGCTCTCGGGCATCACTTGGTATGACGACGCGATTATCCCAGTATACGAGGTCGTGGGCCAAGGACAATTCTAGCCTACGTTCATAATAAGGTGCCAAATCTGGCTGTACGTTTGTCTTGCTTGGTGGCCAACCACGCAACACGTAATGTTGCACCTTACGCAATGTCGAGTCTACGGCTGTTAAGTCCTTTAGTTCACGCGTTGAGACCACACCTTCATCTAGGCTTTCTAGTGCGAGGACATATTCCGGGGGCTCACCTTCCCCTCCATCTCCGGTCGCCTGCTGTGGTAGTCTGCTGAGAGCATCCGAGTTGAGCAGTTGTTTCCCGGGAACGTACTGAAGTTTGTATTTGTAGCCTCCGAGGTACAGCGCCCAGCGTTGAATTCGCGCAGCCACCATGGTCGGTGTCTGGCGGTCAGGTCTCAGCAGGCCCACGAGTGGTTGATGATCCGTGACCAACGTAAATTCACGACCTAGAAGATAGTCCCAAAATTTTGTTACACCGAAGATCAGTGCCAACGCTTCACGTTCTAACTGGGAGTAGTTCCGCTCTGCTTGGGTCAGTGTCCTTGAGCGAAAATCGATAGGTCTGTCTACGTTGTTGATACAGTGAAACAGAACTGCCCCGACCCCGAGCGATGATGCATCGCACTCTAGTTTGAGTTCCTTTGTGGGGTCAAAATGCACAAGAATTTGGGCATTTTTCATACGTTCTTTTGCTTCGTCGAAAGCAGCCTCTTGCGGTGCTTTCCATTGCCACCACGCGTTCTTTTCCAATAGCTGATACAGTGGTGCTAGGTGCGTTGACATGTTTGGCAAAATTTTTGCATAGAACGTCAACATTCCGATAAATTACCGCAGTTCTGTCACATTCCGCGGATAAGGTGTGCGCATGATAGCTTCCACGTTCTTTTCTATTGGATGGAGGCCCTCGCTGTCAATGCGATGTCCGAGATACATGACTGCCGATTGCCTAAATTTGCATTTGTCATATCGTAACTTAACGCCATGCTCTCGAAAACGCTCTAAGACAGTTTTCAATCGCTCTCCGTTATCGCACTCCTTCTCCGACACGATTACGTCATCAAGGTAGGCTTGAACACCGGGTAAATCACTGATAATCGCGTCGATTTTTTCTCTGGAAAATCGACGGTGCCGACGATATTCCGAATGGAAGACGATTATAGCAAAATAACCCTTTATGCATATTGATTACGCAAAGTTTGCGAGCGGCTTCATCTAGAGGCACCTGGCTATAAGCGTCTCGCAAGTCAAGGGTACTGAAGCATACACCGCCGCTTAAAGCTGCGAACATATCCTCGATTACGGGAATTGGATACTGTTCGACTGCGCATGCAGGGTTCAATGTAACTTTAAAATCGCCACAAATGCGTACAGAGCCATCTTTCTTTAGCACCGGCACTATGGGCGTTGACCAATCCGAGTGACTGACTGGCGATAAAACACCTAGGGAAACAAGTCGGTCCAGCTCTAAAGATACCTTATCGCGTAGAGCATAAGGAAGGGATCTCGCCTTACAAAACTTCGGTATTGCTCCATCTTTGAGGTGCAGGCTTGCGGGAGGACCCTTCATTAGGCCGAGCTCTGTAGTGAAAATGTCTTGGTAGTCCGTGAAAATGGCCTTAACCTTGCAAGGGTCCATTTCGCTTGTCTTTGTGGCTCCGCAGACCGGAGTCACATGTAGCACCGGAGCGCCAGCTTTGTCTAGTAGTGTCAGCAGGTCCCTTCCGCATAAGCTTGGGCCTTCGCAGTCGAGCACTGTGAGGGAACAGTCCACGAGCACGTCTTTGAAGCCCACACGTAGTGTCAGGTCGCCCAACACCGGTAACGGCCCTGCGTAGCAAGACAACTTGACGCGTGACGGCTTTAGGGTAGGCCAATGGTTCCGATGCCTCATGTACAGCTCCCGAGAAATGACACACACTGGCGACCCGGTGTCGACTTCCATGGCGACTTACACCCCGCCCCATATAAATGAGCGGCGGATTGGTGGCTCGAGAAAATTTTTTCGCTCCGACACCAAATTCCAAAGGTTGACTTCGTCACTGCTATCGTCCCTTGGGGTGTTTTCCGTTATAGCCAATGTATTAGCGTACTTTGCTCTGGCAGGTAACTTCCCCCGGTTAGAGCGGCTTTGACATTTCTTAGCAATGTGTCCCCGCCGGCCACAACGATAGCAACGCGCATTTGCCGATCCGCAACCGACATCATCGTGTTTTGAGCTGCCACACCTTCCGCATTCCAGATTCTCTTCGGCATTTCTGTTTCCTCTTGACGGTGTTATTTGAGCCGCCTGCAATTTCAATAGAGCTTTTGGCTCGGACGACATTTTCATAGCGTCATTCTCGGCAGCTTCAGCTGAAATTACCAGCGCTTCGGCCTCAGCTAGCGTTAGGTCGGCCTTTGCTAGTAGTTTCTTCTGCAGAGCCGTTTACCGAACACCGCACACAATACGATCCCTGAGCATCCGATCCAGGGCGTTGCCAAAATTACAGTTATCGGCTATGCGACGTATTTCCACCAGAAACTTCGTGACAGGTTCCCCTTCCATCTGGCAGCGGTTAAAAAACTTGAAGCTCTCCGTTATTTCATGTCGCTTCGGATCATAGTACTCATTTAGGACCTCGACAACTTGCTCGAAGCTCAAAGCGTTTGGAGCTCGCGGTGCGAATTTCCCGGCTAGTACTTGCACGGTTTGCGTGCTCAATGCTGCCACGAGCAGTGCTCTCTTTCTGGCCGAATCGGTGATCTCATTAGCTTCAAAGTAGGCATCTGCCTTAATGAGATACGGCTTCCACTTATCTGTGTCTTCGTTGAATGCAGGGAGCATCTGGTGAGCCATGCTTGTAATCGGCGAGGCTGCCTTCGCGGCTGTAGAATCCGGGTCTCCTTTCACCGAGTGGGTGGTATCCCATCCTCGTCGCCACTGTAGCATAGCCACGGCACGCAGGCCGGAGCAGTTACGAGGCACAGCCAGCTCGAACATACAAAGCGTTTATTTGGGGGCGTAGGCTTGCTTTTATCCCCGAAGTGGGAGAGGATGTGGAAGCGAGGAGAAGAAAATGACACGTACTGCGCATGCGCAGAACTCGGTATGACGCAGACACAACAATAATAATAGACTTTATTTTTGTAGACTGAGCAGCATTGTGAGCATTGTGCCATTTAATTGGAAATTTTGAGTTGTCTAGCACTGCAGGTAATAATAACAAAAACTCAAATTCAAAAATACAAAAGTTTACAGCTCCATTATACATGTCGCTTTTTACAGAATTCTACATTGCCAGATGAGTGGAAAGTGGTTAAGGTGATTCCACTACCGAAATCTGGCAATGCCCATTATCCTCACAACTGGAAGCCAAAGTCTTTAACCAGGATAGTCTGCAAACTTCTCGAACACATTTAATGAAACATGCTACATTTTTTAGTTTATTCCTTCCTCCTTGGTCGGATTTATCTGCAGCATTTGCAGTGAGTAGCAATTTCGTTTTGATTCTATGGAAGGCATGCAATGTCACAAACATTGTTGTCGAGAATGAAAAGCGACTCCACTGCAGCTCACTCACTAGTATCAAATCTGCTGGATACATCGCGATGAACGATTAGTTCGCAGCCACCTTATACTGGTGACAACATAACTGTGGTCTCTATGGTTGGGAATTGCATGTCTGCTCAGGTGAAGACATGCGTACTTGTGGGTGACTGCGACACTATATTTGTACACAAAGTTAACAAGGTTTAGCATAATTAATACAAGCAACAATTTGCCCCAAGGTAGTTCTGTTATAATTGCAAAAGAAGCGTGGCAATCTTTGATTGTGAGTGTCAAAAAATAACCTGTGCACTTCTAGCAAGCAGCATCACGTTACAATTTCATCTTTACTTTGCTAAATAATGGACATCTTTTTATAGCATCCATTATTCTCAAAAATTGCTAGTTGGAAATACCACAAGTCT
Organism: Dermacentor silvarum; assembly: GCF_013339745.2. Taxonomy (NCBI): domain Eukaryota; kingdom Metazoa; phylum Arthropoda; class Arachnida; order Ixodida; family Ixodidae; genus Dermacentor; species Dermacentor silvarum. Next base: position 184,284,211 of record NC_051161.1, on the reverse strand, counting down.
AGCTCTTCAAATGGATTACAGACAACAGTGGACATGTTCTCGAAAGATCAGGTAGATATCAGCTAGAATTTACAGCACGGAGCCTTCAACCCAGAGTGATCTTTGTTATGCTCTTGATAGTGGCCACTTACAAACACTTCAGAGAAGTCTCCAGCGCCTTTACAGCAATGTTACCCCAACATTTCATCAGACGTGTGCACTTACCAAGACAGTCCTGTGTTTGCTCCGCTTTCGTTTTTCGCAGCTAACTTTCGAGGCGCTCAACAGGGGCCTGTAGTTGCTCCACCTTGTCAGCCTGGTCATCCTGAAAATATAGCATGTATAAAACCAGTGGCATGAAATAAAAACTGCATTTGTTGGCTTCAGGCACTTTGTAAAATGTTTTTACCATGAACCAGAATTTAGAATCCATCAGCATGTCAGATTTTAAATAACAGCTTGCTTAGAACTTGGCTTTGGATTCTCGCATCACCACAATCGCACAATAAAGAAGTGTTCCAGTGAATACATGATTTCTTTGCATTGGATAAGCTATAATCTGTTCTAGAGCCATTCAAACAGCACCACAAGCAGAAGCGCCAGAGGGAGCAATGATTGTTCAGCAAAGCCAAAACTACCGCAGCCCCTCAGCTGTCCACACTACAAAGCATATGTGTCACATAGTATGTGACGCTCTTCAATGGCAAAAATCTGATTGTAAAATTTCTCCACTCTGTGATTGATAAAACCCGCGTCATGTTAACAAGTATATTCATTGTATATTCATACAATCTTATTTGAATATTTATTCTCGCTCGCACCATGCAGAGAATTCGTTGCACAGGCATAAGCAAAATGCCTTGCTAAGCAAGTGCAGCAAGTATCAACTTCATGCAGTAAGAGCCACTTGCAAAAAAAACAAAAACAAAATTATAGTATAAAACAAAAAGTAATTCGTGTGTTCTCACAGTATTTGTGGCTCAAATTGGGCAAATGTTGCAGTCATAGATTTACTATTGGCAGCTAAAATACCAGTCATTTAAAGTTTTGAATTTCATGCTTAACCCAACACCAGGACATTAGCGTGACGCCATAAATTTCGAAGCATCTTTTTGTATTTGGACCATGCTGGCTTAGTACAAATCTGTAAAGCCTGCCATGTTTAATCTTTATCTTTTTTAGAGTACAATGGTGGCTATTTTTACTGACAAAAACTAAATAGGCCATCAAAATCTATGACTTGAAGAAAAGCTGGTGCAGGAACTTCAAGGTGACGCGGCCACCAGTGTTTCCTTTTATAACAATTTTTGGCCCACTGTTCTCGCAGTAGGAGTGGCGTTTTTTGGCATTCTAGAAAGGTAATTTACTAATGCAAGTGATATATTTTCTTTAGTCTCCTTAAAAGACAGAATGCAGCTGCAATTAGACAACACAAAGGGCCAAGCAGGGCAATTGCATGGTGAGAAACTTGAAAGCTTGACATTGAAAAGAAAGGTTACAGGCAGTGACGCCTCATTTTAAGATCACATTTTCCACAAGATTAGGTGGAATGCAATAGATCATTGGTATGGTCCTAACCCACAACCACCACATGTCCAATGCTCTGTGCAAGCTGCTGTTTGATCTGTGACTGTTTGTTGTTCACAATATTCCAACCATGGCTGTGATGCTGCAACTGCTACTCCTTGATAGCAACAGATGACAGGTGGGGTCTGTTGCACATACGTTACAGGAATAACGGGATAACAATAACGGGATTTCAAGTTTTCAAGAAAATTTACGCTGTCTTCGCTCTCACTCGATGTGATGGTGCCACGTGCTGATGCACGGTTGTTTCTTTTTCTTTCCATAGAGACAAGGCTCCCTGCAACCAAATAGTGAATCAACTTACCACACTAAATGACCCAGCAAGTTCAAGAAGCATTTTTCAGAAGCGCATGGTTTAGTTTAAAATGTCTACTAGTAATAATGTGGAGACGAGCAATTGCCTGACATTTGTTAGTACAGATAAACTGTATACTGCTTCGACTATGTACGGTTACAAACAAGTTTTATTCAAAAGTGCATTAAAAAAAGAAATAGAAACGCTTCTTTAAGAGCAACTTACCACCGATAAGCGGTTGCTGCAAGCGCAGAAACTTCCCCTAGCGTCGACCATTGCAACAAGTGCAACAGGAGATCGGACAGTCACCACAGATTTCTTTCCTGCATTTCTTTGTAGTACACGCTGCCACCGCTCGCACAGTCCGTTTACTTTCTGGGACACCTGTACATCCACAGCTGCATTGAATTGGAGGTGCCTAATGAGCCACTTTACATGCTCTCCAGTTTCTGTCCTACAAACATGCCAGTGAGCGTGTCTGTTCTCTATGGAATGCCCCGAAGAAACAAAGGTTTTCGAAGTAACATATGATGAAAATTCACAAATTTCACTGCGATGACTGTCCACCTTCAAGCACATAAGCCTGTCAGTGTATCATGTAGTTTCTATAATATGTTCGGGAAGGCAAGAAAATATATGGAGAAATGTGGAAAAATGAGAGGCAGTGTCAAGTGACGAAAACTAAGTGGTCTCACATGTTCATGGCACGTGTGTTCACTGTGCTGCGAAGAAAACTATGTGGTTTTGTGCAATTGTGGTGCGTGTCACCTGTTGCCGTTCAGTGCTGCTGGGTATGACAAACCAGCTGGTTCTCACTGGCTTACAAAACAAAGTGCAGATACACATTGCATGGTTATTAGAAATGAATGTGGTACCACCGTCAACATTACACATAACAGTCCAATGATGGGATCTCATAATGCTACTGCATTGAAGTTGCTTAAGAAAGACTTTTTTCGAAGTTGAAAGATACTGCTTAATAACTTCTAAAATGAATGCAACACGCTGCGATTTACACTACCAGATTCCTGGAAGTACTAAGAAATTAATGTTCAGATATGAACGGTTTAAATACGAGCGGCACATATTCAAAATACGACAATAAGCATGGTCTAGCAATTTGCTTTGGGAACAACGACTGCGCGTAATTTCTGGGGTCCATAGGCCATATCGGTTAGCTCACAAAAAACTGACAGGTGGACATCAAGGCATGCATAACTACTCCAACAGACAATATTGTCCTTACAGCTTAACAACTGCCGTAGCTGCATTTCAAGCTAAATCATACATAGACTGCATGTAATTTACACCGCAAACCGAATGGTCCTTGAATGGTCATTTCACAACAATGCCAACAGCTTTGGTGAAGAGTAACTAAATCGTTGTGGCAGCGCGGTCCAGATGACAACTATTTCGTACCCTACTACCGTCTGTTACAACTGGCACCATGTGGCCGCCCTATGCAGACATCTGCCTCAGGCTAGAGGAGGCGCGTTCTCTCTCGAAAATATAATTCAATGTAAGCCCAAGGCATGAGGTGTCAATAAAAAGACTGATGTCAATAAAGTGTTATTATTATTATTATTATTATTATTATTATTATTATTATTATTATTATTATTATTATTATTATTATTATTATTATTACTATTACCGTAAAAGTCCGAGCAAGCGCCTCTACCCGTGCAAGAGCCTCCCCCCACCCTAACTGCCCTGCTAATTTCAAATTTCCGCGCCGTTCCGGGAAAGCGACCCTCCCCCCTCGCTCCGCACCAACACTGGCCTGCCATATCCAGTCCACGAAAATAATGGCAAATTCGGCAAATCGCTCCGGTGCGCATCGGGGTGCCCCGATGAGCCATTTCATCGAATCATGGTCACACGCGGGCGCCCCAGTGGGCACACGTGCGCATCGGGGCGAACTGCGGCTGGCGGTGTCAGCGGTTGACGGACCGCCGGCCGACGGCGAGGTCTACCTCTCACACGGCACAGAGGATTTTCCTGTGGCACAGCGACGTGACCACTCGGCGACAGAGGAGTGGTCGCGGCTACGCTCTGGCGTCGCCGGCAGCTTCACCGCTGCTAATCACTCACCACCAATATCGTCGCTAGGCCTTTTCCAGTTCACTTCGAATCTGCAGCAGACGGCGCTTCAGAACGAACCACAGACGCTTCCAAGCAACAATGTTTTGTTACCGTCGTTGCCGCTTATACCCTCTCCTCGCAATAATTTCACACGATGAAGAAAACATGCTGATATTTGCGGCGCCACCAGCTGAGATGCGAGCATGGCCGAGCCGCGGTTCGCTGTCCGCCGTCGGTAGCCATGCACTGAAGCTGAGCTTGACTTGTATCGGAACTCTCATTAGTGCTAAACATTTCACCGTGGACATGGTTTTTAATAAAGTGAACATTAGGCGTCACTTTACTCTAGCGGACATAATTTTGCCTGAAATAGAAGCTGCATAAACAATGTTCGTTTCGCTGGTCGCGGCGGCGCGTCGGTGCAGCGTCGATGCGCTCTTTCTGTAGTTCTTTCGGTGGTTTTGAGAGTGATAAACACCACTAACAAACCTTTGGCTTAATAAAGTTCATGTTAAATAAAATTTTGATGCCATTCCCACTGCACCTCTTTTTTTTGGCGGAAATTTTTTTGCCGTTGACACCTTGAATTTTGGTGTCGTTCCGGAATAGCGCCCCCCCCCCCTAACTTTGCCGGTAATTTCGACTTGCTTGAGGGGGGGGGGGGGGCGCTTCTTAACTTGTTCACCCCCGTGGCCGCAACAATTAAGGTATGCTTTAAAGTTAGCTGCAAAAGGGACATGCTGCCTGCCACCCCTTACGAAAATGAACCATGAGTTTCTGATTAGGACCTTATGCATTTCTAATGTGCCATCAGACAGGCATCAGAAATGCATCGTCTAATGTTGTTTAGCATCACAAGTACATCAGAGATTCAAATGGCAATGCATATTAGGATTTCTGATGAGAGGAGTACACAGCTTTTTTTTTTTTTGTCGTTGCTAATGTCAAAGCACATGACATAAAATTGTGTATGACAGCAACTTTTATTTTTTATTTTTTTTCTTATTTTTTTATTTTATGCAGCGAAGCTGTCCTTGGTTAGGATCTGGAAAAAAATGTCTCCGAAATGTAGACAAAAGACAAGTGGGCCGATCCTGGAGGTAGTGCAAAAAAGGGTCCAGGCCAATGGCGCATACCTGTGTGGGCTCGGGGACCTGTAACGCGCCCTTGCATTACCTTTGTCACACGTGGGACCCAGACAGACAAAAACAATGCGCCGGAGTGATGAACGCTGTTGCCCAAACTCTAGTCTATGACGATGCGTGTCGAAACGTCAGTGATAAAACGCAATAGTCTTACCAACCAGTAGCTGTGTCTCATTCTCTCGTTACATAGCCATTTCCCTAGCGACGTCATCAGTTGCCCCTTGGACTTGGTATGGTTAAGACCCGTGTCGCTCACTCCGAAGAGGAAGAGCGCGCCTTCGAGGATCACCGGCGCACTCAACAGCGCGAATGGATACGAAAGCGACGAGAAGTCGATACGCGTAGCGGCCTAACGTGCTGAGGCCGATGGTGCAAGGTGGTGCGAATCTAATCGCCTAAACTCGTTTTCACTCGCACATACAGAATACGGTGCGCGGCGATGCAACGAAGTTATGTGTTGTGTCTTTCCAACCATTTAACATAACCTCCAAATTAAAACAATTTTAAGTATAATGAAGCAAAGCCAACAGCCTCGCTGATCTTCGATCTGCACATAGTGGAAGGGCTCCGATTTCTTTTGGGGGGGGGGGGGCGGAGGGGGCTAATAATACAGATTATTGGTCTAGCATATCGAGCACAATTTACAGGCAAATTGCAGTGTTACATAGCTTGGCAAAAATGTTGATTTAAAATCAATTCTGGGGTTTATGCGAAAACCACGATCGAGGCACACTGCAGAGATCGTTTCGCCAATTTCTGAGCCTACAGCTGATGTTAACAACAGCAAGAAGTTATCTAAAACGAAGTGCTGGCGCAGGCAGTCAAAATCATTCAACTCACGCCCCAGCTACGGCTTTCAAAGGATAACATAACCAGATCTCTAAGGCCATGCTTTTACTGGCGGCAGACGGCGGAAGCAATCCACAATTGAAAATACGTCATAGAATTTCTTTCTACGATAAACTATAGCGTAAAATGTGGTCTGTTATGTGGTTTGCTTTGCCTCGCAGCATATATAGGTAGCGGGGCGTAACACGGCACAAAACATGAGTTTACTGGTTATTATTGTTGGCATCACGTAGGCCACAACAACCTCACAAGTATGCAGGTGGCGCTGTCGTTTTTCCTCAGTCTTCAAGATGGCGGTCGTCTGTGCGAGCTGCAACTATGGTGTTCTAGAATAGGGGTAGTGGGCTCAGATGACGGCTCCGCTTGAGGCCCTTTATGTCGCCTCCGAGAGATGGCGCTACAAACATTGTCACCTGAAACGTTTTGCAGTCCTGCGCCTAATCTATGCGGGTTCTGCGGGTTATTTCACCGCATAGCGTAAATCTAAATAAGTTGTTGCTATCTGTATTACCGGAAAGGCGTCAATTCGCATTTTGTGCTATATATTAAAAAAAAACTTGACCATTGTGACTGCGACGGCTCGGGAGGCGTTATCGATGACCTCGCGAGTACATGAATGTGGGTGCTGGTTCGCCACCAAAGTGGGCAGCCTGCGGTAGTTTGTAGCAGTTACTGTGATGATAATGTGAGCGCGATGATTCGATTTATCTACATGTTGTACCAGTAGTCGCCGTGTAATCTTCCACTGCGGTCCACTAAGGCCAGCGTCGAGCTTGCGCCGCTCACATTAGCAGTGGACCTTTGCCCAAGCTGACCGCACTTGGTCAAGTTGCGGACAGTTTTCTTGCGTCATTGCGACGTGTGGGTACAGATAGCCGGAAAGAAAAATACGGCACATATATTTATTAAAAATTATTTTCCTTAAAGTATCAAACAAGCTTATTTGTAATTGTATAGAATTTTTCCAGCAAGTATTTCAGCGAGCAGGCGACATTGTTCTGAGCGCATAAAATTGCTTTTATTTTCGAAAACACTTTCAAGTTCGTACATTTTATTAGAAACAGCATTAAAACAAAAACGATGTACAATATTTTTGCAGCAGTGAAAAATAAGCAAAATCAGCACAACCGAAGAATACTCAAGGAACTGCACAGATTCCAAAAATACCACAAATCTCACTGTTAGTGCATGCAGGAAATATTTCTTTTTACAATAACAATGTTTACAAAATAAAACAAACCATTTTTTTCTCACAGAGCACACACCAGATACAAAGCACTTTAAGAGCATGCCTAAGAATATGGAGTAAGGCGAAATGAAAAATATATACAAAATTCCCATTAAGGTCATAGTGAACCTGACTCCTTAAGAGTTCAAGTACGGTGTTGGTTCTTTCATGCCCTTTTTCATAAGGTGCACCACCGCGACATATGGGCTTCATTCGCGTTGACATGTAACGTTTTTATTCTTTTTTAGATCTGCCTGCCCCCTCTTCAAACAAAACAAACATAACTTTAATTGAAAAAAAAACAGAGAAAGTGTGTTAAACATGTACTGCACAGCTTTCTCATACAGTTTTACTTATTTTCCGATGCTTAGCTGCTTCCCTTCTGCTTCGTTGCTCTGAGTTGATGCCTTTCACGAAAAAAATGGAGCCGTGTAGTTAAATAGAAGCTGATAACTTTTCTTGTAACTTCAGCTGCGCGCTCATTGCAACCAATGTTGCTCATGCACCTTGCCCTGACGAGGGTGAGTATATCCATAATACTGTCGGCATGCAGTTCTTGCTTGCTAAAACATTCTGTAAATAGGTTTCCAAGCATTTCCACAAAATGGAAAAGCGCACTGGAGGAATAAAGAAGACCTCCATTATCCTTCTGTCGTGTATACATAGCAACGTCGGAGCTTTCTGTAACGGATGACAACGTCAAAGATTGCATACATGGGTCACAGTTCATCATCATCATCATCATCATAATTTATTCGCCCTTAAGGGCCCCTGATGGGGCATTACATAAGGGGGGGGGCAACAAAAGGTAACCTCGGGTCACATAAAAACAAAAACAAAAAAGACATTAATACAGGTTGCAAAAACAGGTAAACACAGTAAACACATGAAAATTAGAAAGCCAAAAAAAGGGCTTACTAGTGGGTATGTGGACAACACTGGTGTAATAATAACTGTTTAAGTTTTACAGAATTAGTTTCATTGACGATACCATCAGGAAGTACATTCCCATCCGATATGACAGTCGGCAGAAATGATTTATTGAAAGCGTTAGTTGAACCATGAATGCGTTGAACACTGTGACAATTAAAAAGACGTCGTGATGATCACATGGGCGGCAAAATTAGGCTCTCACGTAAATGACGAAAATTATAATACAGCTTATGAAAAAGGCAAAGACTTGCTATCTTACGACGGGATGCTAGGGAGGTTAGATCAATCGAAGCTTTGATGTTAGTAACGCTCAACCGAGAATCATATTTGGACGTTATAAAACGAGCAGCTCGATTTTGTATTGCCTCTAACGCCTGGATTAGGTACCCTTGATGGGGGTTCCAGATAGGGGATGCGTATTCAAGTTTGGTACGGATGAAAGTTTCGTATGCGATTAGTCTAACCGTGGGCGAAGCAAAAGTGAGTGGAGGAGGAGGAGGAAAAAAGAAGGAAAGGCAGGGAAGTTAACCAGAAGCACGTCCGGTTTGCTACCCTACACGGGGGAAGGGGTTTAAAGGGATGAAAAGAAAGGAGAGAGAGGAAAGAAAGCACTCGCAGTATAAACACATGCGGTTGTCCAACACTTCACAATCGGTCACTGAGGCCAGTCGACTTCATGAACTGTAACAATGCCCGCGTCGCTTTGTAAGCCTGCGACGCGTGGGGCTACGGTCCAAGAATCTTTGTCTCTGAAAAAGGTCTGCTGTCTAATCGGTCTAACACACTCCGGAGAAGGTCACGTTCGATCTCATAAAGATGACAAAAACACAACACGTGTTCCACCGTCTCCTCACAGTTGCACGAGTCACAGATTGGCGTGTCGGACATGCTCAGAAGGAATGAGTATGCTTTCGTAAAAGCCCCCCCCCCCCCTAACCAGAGGCGGCAAAGTAAAGTTGCATCACGGCGGGGGAAGTTCGATGGAATTTGTAGCCTCATTGTAGGATCCAGCCGTTGGAGATGACAGTTCGTAAAAATCGGGCTGCTCCATGACGTTTCTCTCTCGGTTTGAGCGAGCAAACGAAGACCCCTCGCAGCGTCTGTCCTCGATAAGGGTATAGGAACAGTACATTCTGTTCAGTACATTCAGTACATTCTGCATGATCAAAACATACATCAAAAGTGAGTGATCGTCTGATGAAACCTAGTGATTTAGAGACGCTTGTAGAAACCGACGTGATGTGCTTTGACCAGCTTAGATTACTTGTTATTTATATGCCTAGATACCTATAAGATTCCACTTGTGATAGCGCGGTAGTGTTTAGCGTGTATGAGAAGTGTAGGTTAGATCTTTTACGAGACACGTGCAGGAATTTACATTTTGATACATTTAACTGCATGAGCAAACTCGAACACCAATTTTGGATTAAGGTTAAATTATCCTGCAGTAATGACTGATCGTTAATAGTAGAGATACGTCGGTACAGAACGCAATCGTCCGCAAACAGACGAATGGATGATGAAATTTCAGCAGGAAGGTCATTGATAAAGATCAGGAACAGAAGCGGGCCAAGAACAGAGCCCTGAGGGACACCGGAGATAACGTTAGTAGAGGCGGAAGGATGACTTTCAATGACGGTGTACTGCGAACGATCAGTTAAAAAGCAGTGAATCCATGAAAATATCAGCGGGTTCAATGAAAGACAAGAAAGTTTAGTCATGAGGCGCTGCTGGGGAACACGGTCAAAAGCCTTAGAAAAATCAAGGTAAATGATGTCAGTTTGAAAGGATGAGTCTATAGGTTTAAGTGCAGGTCAGTCGTGAATTCAAAAAGTTGAGATTCGCACGAAAAGCCAGACCGAAATCCGTGTTGGTTTTTGAAGAAAAAGGAATTATTATCCAGGTGCTTTGCCACGTGGGAATAAATTATATGTTCAATAAGTTTGCATGCAATGCATGTTAACGAGATAGGACGATAACTCGATGGATCGGAGCAGCTTCCTGCCTTGAAAACCGATGCAACTCTGCTTACCTTCCACTCGGACGGGATTTGGCCACTGGAAATAGACTGCGTGAAAATGATCTGTAGTACGCGACTGGATATTACTTTTGTGCCTTTAAGGATTTTAGCTGATATTTTGTTAGGCCCAGGGGCTCTGGATATCTTCAAATTGTCAATTATTTTACAGATTCCTTCTGCCGACATACCAACTGGTGGCATTTGAGGGAAATTTGAGCTGAGTGATATAGGAATATTAGCGGCGGGTTCCTAGGTGAAAACGGACGTGAAGTACGCATTCAAAACGTCAGAACGAAGCTCCTTCGGAACGACAGAACCATCCTGATAAGATAAAGAGATGTTATGCGAGCCACTACGATTGGGAGTTAACAAAGTTCAAATTTTTGGGGTTATTTGGGAGGATGTCAAGTAAGCCCTTGTTGTAGAAGTGCCGTTTCGTGCTCCTCAGCAACTTCGTATAATTACGCAGACACTATAAGTACTTTTCCCATTTTAGTGCTGAATTGGAGCTCTTGGCTTCCTTGAACAACCGCTTTTTCTTGTTACATAATTTTCTTAATGAGTTTGTAAACCACGGTTTCCCGGCATCGCCATGAATGCAAACGAGGGGTACATAGAATTCTATTAAAGAGATAATTTTTTCTTTATACAAAAACCAGTTTTCGTCAATAGACCCATAGGAGCAGATTGTTCAAAGTGTTGGAGAAATTTGGCCATTTCCTCATTAATTTTGGAAAAATCTGCTTTGCTGTAGTCGCGAATGTACTTTACTGAACGTTGGCGCGAAGGAATTGAAATTGCGAGGTTGAACATCACTAACGTATGATCGCCAAGACCGTCGGTGGATGACAATGACTGAATTAGCTCAGGATTTGACACAAGGACAAGGTCAAGGTTGTTACTATCACAAGTTGGTATTCCGACAGTTTGAGCGAGGTTGAAAGAAAAAATAAAATCCAAAAAATCTTTGGAGTGACGTGAATATGCAGTTAGGTTGTCCGAATCAATGTCTGGAAAGTTAAAATCACCGCAAACCATGAGGTTAGCGCCGGGAAACTGGCTTTTGATATCAAGTAGAATGGTACTTAGGTCGTCAATGAAGGAGCGATCAGAATCGGATGGCCGGTAGCAGGCAGTGATGATAGTGGCGCGATGAGCCAATGAAATGTTTACACAAAGAATTTCGCTTTTACTATTGATTGCAACAGAAGAAACCAGGGTGCCCTTAACAAGAACCATCACGCCGCCTCCCCGGCGACCACATCTGTCACGCCGAAAAAAAGCGAAACACTGCTGTTCGTGCAAAAGTTCGTCATTCTGTATATTAGGTGTGAGCCAAGTTTCAGTAAAGATGGCAATATCAGTTCTGTTGTCATCAAATATAGCTTCGACAGCGTCTTTCTTTGGGAAGTAGCTTCGGATATTGGTTAGTAAAACTGATACAGATTTATTTCCTGGGGTAGAGCTTGCGCGGTTGGGAGTTCCAAAAGGGTGGTGCACCAAAGACTTAGGTGCATGCAGTGAGCGCTATGAATTTAGCTCGACTACAGAATCAGTTCCAGCATCGTACACAAACTGTTTGTTGTTCATAATAAGCTTATCAAAACGGATTTTGAAAATGCTTACTATACGAAAAAAGTTTCTTCCTTGCCAAGCGCACACGTGCAGAATAATCTTCACGGACTGAAAACGACCAATTTTTTAGCTTTGAACTGGCAGACAGAATTTGCCCTTTGTCTTTGAATCTCATGAAACTGACAATTATCGGGCGGTTCTTTCCAAGCTGGTAGCGGCCAAGTCTGTGGGCACGTTCAATATCATGACTATTAATGGTGATATCGAGCTCCTGGAAGCAGAATGAAGTGATACGTGATTCAGATTGGGACCACGTTTCATCTTGCTTATCGGTGATCCCAAAAAACAGCGAGTTAGTGCGTCGAAGACGAATCTCGGCATCGTCGCATTTGTTCGAGAGCAGTTTAATGTCCGAGGAAAGTTTAGCCATTTCGGGATCGGCTACACAGCTTGTGCAACTTAACTGATTTGTTTCCGCGATTTTTTTAGGGCGTGGACTCACGAGGAAAGGCTAGAAATTGAGTCCTCCACCTTCGACTGAGCGGCGCGAATCAGCGCTAGTTCACTTAACACAGTATTCTGAGAGCATTCAATGCGGGATTGGCCATAGCGATGGATTCAAGAGACGGCTGAGGATTACTATTCCCCATCGGGTCCTGGGTTCAATTCGACATCCCCAGCCAACACTAACAGAAGGCAAACGACATCGGCGTTGATACACTGGTAACAAAATATGAACATTGATTTTCGAAAGCAATCAATGGCGTCAGTGGGGCACGACACCGCTAGCAGAAAAGCGTTATCAGAGCGAATGCAATTAGTATTAGGCAAGTAACCAACCTGCATGAAAAAGGGCATTCTCGTGACCAGCATAGTTGCGGTGGCGTGCCCCGAGTGATTGCAGCATGGGGGTAGTATTTGTAGACCATCCGAAGTGGCTGCGCAGAGCGTAGCACTTGGTTGCCAGATGTGGAAACGGTCCGACGTTAGAGGCAGCGCGTAAGGCCCGGCGTTACTTGTGTTGACTGTGTTGTCGGTTTGTCGCCAAACGTGCCAGTGATGGTCCAGGTCGCAACAGCTGCCTTGACAGCACAACGGCGTTGACGTGACGATCAAAAACAGTGCGACCTGCATGAAAAAGGGCATTCTCGTGACTAGCATAGTTGCGGTGGCGTGCCCCCAGTTTGTTTTCATTATGCACTTCCGTGCAGCATAACCAGCTGCATAGTAAATGAGGCGTGAATCATTTCTCTCTACATGCTGGTCATGATCGCCAGGTGAGGACAAAGCTGCCTCTGCTGCAGGCAAATTTTCTGCATCAATGAGGCTGTCAACCCGATCCCAAACGGTAGTCTTACGAGGACGAGTGCTGCCACTTCCTTAAATTTCTAGCAGAGCACTCAAAGCATATGGATCAGAATTTCTATACCTTACAGTTTTTACCAAACTGTAGAAAGACATACAATTCATGGTAATTAGGAATTGAGTGGGCGTAGGGTTGTCGTTACAGCCAGAGGATAGGCGAACAATACTGAACAAGTTTTCTAGGGGGTCTTGACTAAGTCGAGATGTCATTAGGTACTTGTAGCCTAACTTATTAACGTACGACAGAAGTTCAAGTGTGCTTGACAGGGTGACCCGCAAACCGATGCCGTTTTCACCGACGCTTATGTTATCTGATTGTATGAGCGACGCGAATTGTCTAGAACTTTCTGGAAGACACGCGGGCATCAGGGATTAATCTGGAACCTTCGATGACTCAGGTATAAAAGCCAACACGTTTCGCCGCTGATCAGATTTTCGACGATCGCCGACTATGTTCGCCGCCATCGTTGTGCTTTGAGTGTCGCTTGCTTTTGTGGGCACAGGTTCGCCCAATAAACAACCAGTTTCGTCATACACAGTTTTACGACTGTTTACTTCAGCGTCACAGCTACGTGACAATATTTAGGCATTAGCCAGTCTGCACTATGTGCATTTCACCACATGTGAAAGGAGTACAATACACTGCCTCGGACACACACTGGGCAAATTTAGTGGTATCTTAGTGGACAAATTTAGTGGTAACCAAGCAAGCCTCGCTTGCCTGCTCGCCTTTCACAATTCACTTACGGACCGTCGTTCATATCCTGTCTACATTATTTCTTTCTGGTTATATATGTGCATAGCAGTCCACAAGCGAATTGAGAAAGACACCCAGGCAAGGGAGGCTTGCTTAGTTAAAGGTACCAGCAAACTTGTCTTGTATCTGTTAGGGGTTGTGTGGTCTGTTCCTTTGATTATGTGTATATTTGGTCAGATTTACATGGGGCAGACTGGCCGGTGCCCCAACATGTGCCTGGGAGAGCACCAACATAGATGTGACATAGGACAACATAGGCATGACATAGTGGACTTGAAATGCATGAGAACTATGCCGGTAGCTCATGCAAATATTCTATAACGGCTGGCACTTAAATTTCTCGGGGTTGCATTGGGTTGCCCGTACACCAGCACTCCTATGCTTGTTTCCATGCCAAGTGATCAGATAGAAGATTTTCCAATTCCCGCTAGCAATCCAGAGACACTGCTGCTCTTTGTCGAGTGGAAACGAATACAGCCAAAGTAGTTCACAACACATACACCCACAGCTGATCCATGTTGCATGTTTGTACAGCCAAGAAAAATTTGGGCATACTATAGTTACTGCTACACCCAAGGGCTACACAGCGGTTCCTCAACGACTTTATGTGAACCGACATCGCGTAAACTTTTCGCACAACTAACATCTCCAAATGGTTTCGCAGCGAGTGATACACTGTGTATTCCTGTGGTTCATTGCCAAATGTTGTTAATTTTCTGTCCTTTCACCATGCAAGGTACACAGGCACTCACTTCAAGACGGCGACCCTCCACCTCGAAAACAGTCTCTCCTGAAAGACTAGCAGCGAGATTAAATGAAAGGAAAATACCACATCCATAACCAGACAGATGCTATGTGTTCCATACATTTAACCTCCTTCTGTCTTTAAGGAAGCGTGGTATATAATCAATAAATGTTTTTATCAAGTTTTTTTTTTGTTGAGAAATGTCTAATGTGCAGCATATGTACGGGCCCACGTACATGTTGGATGTTGGAAAAAGTGCTGCACCTTAGCTTGGTATATGTATATCAAGCACCAACGACACATCAGAAAATGTTGCCACACGTGGTGACTAATTTTGTTTTAGGAATTATATGAATGCCAGCAATCTAATGTATAAACTCCGTAGAGGCTCATTAGGAAGACATGACACGGTCACACGAAAACTGCTTTGGAGCACGCATTAGGAAGACATTTCATGCTCACAAGAAAAACACTCATCAAGTATGCATCAGAACGACGGTGGCCAATATGTTTTAGAATGGCATTAGGAATACATCAGAGTATTTCCGAAGAAACACATCAGAGACTCCTTTGGCCTTAATGCCAAAGTCATCAGATCTTCATGTGAAACTCATCTCATATTTTCTTGAAGGACTACTACAGCGCAATGCACCCATGCACACTTAAACAATAAAAAAATCGCGCCAGTGTACGCGGCGACTGCGGAATTGGTGCCGTCTTGACACGTAGCGCACATGTCCTGCTCGCTTTAGCAGTTGACAGTACTTACCCACGGCCAAGATTTTGGCTGGTGCCGGTGGCTTATCTGCGTCCCACTTGATTTCAATGAAGTCGCTCTCGAGCCGCTTCAATGCGCCGCACGGGTCCCGCATAAGTTCCAGCCCTATGCTCGCGTCAACAACTGTAGTTATAGGGTAAATGTCCCACTTTTCCTCGTCTTTCCATAAAACCAGAATGTGTTTCATGTTTAAGCTGTGGAACGGTGACTGCGGCTGTGGCCATAGAATAAAGAACCAACTTTCTGTGGCAACTGACAAACACGCACTGAAATTAAAAATGGCACTTACGACACACACCAATCGGATTGGATTGAATCGGATTGAATCTAACGTGAACCACTTATGCTAAATATGGCCAAACCACAATAACGTTTCTGCATTTTTTGTTCAAATTGCGATACTATTCATAAAACAACGCTTAAAAGAACCATTAATTATAGATATACTATTATATTGAGAATAAAGTATAGGAAGCTGTCGAAATTAAAAATTGTTTCTCAAATATTTATGGGTAAGCTTGGCGCTGACTTGGCTAATACGCTAGGCGTCGCCGTAAGCCAGGTTACAGCGATGCCGTGCCAGGCCTACTCTCGGTCAGCGGTGTTTGGTTGTGTATTGGCGTTTTTCACCTCCAGAAATGCCGCACAGAAAAAGATATAAGAAATATCTCTATGACAGTACTTGTGAGGTCCCAGTACGAACGAAATGCAGCAGGAAAGCTTTCGGACTATGAAAACGGTGCTGGCAATAGTACGTCCGCCTCTGACAGCGACGAGGACTCGCTAGGTGCCCACGAACAGCGTTCACAAAAATACATGCTGCGATCGAAGTTCGTCGCTACCAAGCAGCCCACTTGCTGATTCCAACTGTGACGATGAAAGCTTCAGTGACATCGGTGAAAATTCTTTTGTGTGTTTGAACTACGGGAACATAAATGCTGCCGACAGGCTCCGGTACGACTCCTCGTCGTCAGATGACGAAGAAAGCAACCAGGGAACTGAGGAAGCTGAACAGACGAGAAACGAGCTGGTTAGTATGGTATTATTTTCGTTATACTTACAATACGGTCTTTCACAGTGCGGTATGCCGTCATATACGGAGAAGCTTCTATTTTTTAATATTAGGCAAATATAAAACACGTTGACCTTGATTCAACCATTTCAGTTTCCAGGTTCGTAGCGTGTACATTAAAGACAATTTTTGCAGGTATATCGATAATAAAAAGTTGCCCTTGTCAACTTTTAAATTGCTGATCCTAGATCAGTAGTTAAAGCCCTTTCTCGATATAGTTAGCTGCACAATTACATTTTGAGACAAGCTTGTGCACTCCACCGAGGTAACCATCCTGTGTTCGATTTCCTGCGTTGACTTTTTAACTTTTGCAAAGCTTTCATTTCACGAAACGTTTGCGAATTCCCTTTCCAGCAGCACTAATATGCTTTGCTGTGAATGAGAAATTTTACCTCTCTAACTCTTGTAGAGGGCCTGTGTCAATATGGGGAGTCCATACAGCATTTGTGTAGTAACATTTTGTTATTTTATTACCTCTATCGTATGAGAACATTGCAACATGAACGTGGTTGGATCACAATTGCACTGGGCGTATATATCTGTTTCTTGACAGCTTCAGTAGACTGTTGACTCTTTGTACTGCTGTCAGCTATGTACGGTTGAAACTGATAAGTGCAGCAATGTTTAAAGTGCTTATATTGAAAGAGGAAGTTCTGCAAGCACTTCGTTTCTCAAAGAAAAGTTTGGTTTCAACTTGAACGATCCCCATAATTCTAGCTAAAAAATAACAGGAATTTTTAGTGGTTTAGTTGATCGTTTATAGACAATTTGCCGTGGCATCATACCAGCTGTCATGTTAAGATGTCCCTAGAGCATGGTAGACCTGCAACATTATTTAGTGTCATTTATGTGCGAAGATGTAGTGAAAGCTGTCAAAAATGTGCTATAATGTTGATCATGATATTGGATGCCTAGCAATCTGCTACACATTTGCCCAGTCATCACTATTGCTAGTGTTGCCATTATTTGTACAATTATTGAAATGCTAGCTGGGGATGTTAACTTGCTGCTCATGTACTTTCTCTTTGCCCAGAATGTCCCGTTGTACCCTGAATCAAAGCTTTCACGGGGTCAGTCTCAGGTGATGGTGATGGCCCACAGCCTGCGGCACCATTCATCAAAGGAAGCCACAGAAAGCCTCCTGAAGGTCATTGATGCCCATATGCCTCAAGGTGCTGCACTCCCCAAAACAAAGCACCTATCTTTTAAAAATTTCTCGTCGGCACTTGAATGTCAACGCAGCACACATATTTATAGCACTGACTGTGGTGAATACCTTGCACAACTGCCTTGTGATAGTGTTAATGTAACGTGTCCTCAATGTACCTCAGTGCACAGTATCTCTGCGCTTCTAGACCTAGGTTCCTTTTTTCTTACTCTGAACTTTGATGCCCAAGTCAAAGACATACTCTTAAGCGGCAAGTTATTACAGAACCGAAGGGGTGCATCCTATGATGTCAAAGACATCACTGAGAGCACGGCCTATAACGCTCTGCCAATAACGAACAAGGAGATCTCATTAACATGGAACGCAGATGGTGTGCCATTGTTCCAGTCATCTGGACATTGTGTGTGGCCCCTGCTGTTGCAGGTCAATGACCTCCCCTTTAAAGAAAGGGTAAACAAGCTTTTGCTTTTTGGCTTGTGGTTTGGAAACGGGAAGCCACACATGAACCCCTTTCTGAAGCCATTTGTAGAAACTATTAACTGCCTCTCGTCTGAGGGCATCTCCTGGTCAAGCAAATCTGGTGTGACAGAAACATGTCGTGTTTATCCAGGTCCTTGCACTATTGACACTGGTGCTCACTGCATGGTCATGAATATGACGCAGTTAGCGACGGGTCTCATGGCTGTGCGTGGTGCGAGCAAAATGTCGAAGTTGTCCAACGAGGACGACGCCATGCTCGCATTTACACAGTTCAAGAGCCTGAGCCAAAGCAGTGGACGCCAAAGAGCTTTGCTAGGCATGTTGATAAGGCACACAGGAGCGGGGAACCGTCTTGTGGCATCAAAGGTGCAAACATGCTGTTTTTCATGGCATTCATACAGTTTCTAAGCTCATTTGTTGTCGATTATATGCATGTTGTCTGCAATAGATTTGTTCGCACGACGGCCTTTCTGTGGTTCAGCCACAAGAGGCAGAACGAATTTAGCCTTGGATCGCACCTGCAGTGAGAGGTTGAGCCAGTTGACTCCAGTGTGGGAGACAAGACTGCCGCGGTCACTCTTGGAAATGAAGTACTGGAAGGCATCTGAGTGGAGAGATTGGCTTCTTTTTTTCCCTCCAGTGGTACTGAAGGGTTTTTTACTTAGCAGATACTATAAAAACTGGATGAAGTTTGTTGCCATCATGCACTTTTTCTTGCACTCAACCATTCCTATGGATAAAATGAGGAAAGTTAGGCGGCTCATGGTGCAGTTTCTGAAAGGTTATGAAGAACTCTACGGCCAAGAGAGCATGACCTACAATGCTCATATCCTTGTCCATATGGTGGACCATGTGGATCAATGGGGGACACTGTGGGGCTTCTCTGCCTTTCGAGTCCATGAATGGGAGGCTGGTCAGTCTCGTAAATGGCACCAGGTATGCCCATAAGCAGATTGTTGAGAAGTTCGCTTTATTAACAGCCCTTCAACAAGTTGTGCCTATGAGTAGTGGATGGAAGAGTGAGGACATTCAATCTTTTGTCAAGTCCCTACTTAAGGGTTACAACCTTAGAAATAGTTGTGTGCAAAAGGGTGCTGTGGCATTGTATGGAAAGGAAATCGCACAAGGAGGCCTTATGACCTACAAGAAGGCAACAATTGGTCCATTTACATACTGTGTGAACTCAATGGACAAGTCGCGAAGAAAGAATTCTTATGTTGTCACAAGTGCTGGTTTGTTTAGTCAGGTAATGAATATTATCTCAAGTACTGATGTAAATTCTTGTTTTGAAGTGCATTTCAAAATCAAAAAATCTGCGTGTTGTGAACACTTTTCTTTTTTGCATAATTGGTTGCCATTCTGTCCATTTCGTGACTGTTTGTGAAACTGTGTGCCTCGTAAAAACGTTCGCAGTAACAGCAGCCACTGGGCGCAATTTGGGAGTGTTTTACAAATAAGCACTTAGGTCTTTCTGATGCAATTTGCCCTTAGAAGCCTCACCACTTAGGCATTTGGCCCTGTTATCGCGCAATCGATTGCAGTTTCGACTAATAGAACGGCTTCTCACCAGCCTTCTACCACGATTACGTAGCGTGTCACGAAGGGAGTGCCAAAACAACTAGGTGCAGTAGCACTGTCTTATGTTGATCACGTTTCACTGCGAAGTCTAGTCACCACTGTGCAGTATGCAGTTCTGTTCCCCTCGATACGGTTATTGATTTAGTGGCGCTATCGTTTTCCAGACAGTGACTAAAGTGCTTTGCGAAGACCGAGAGCGAATGTCGACTGTTTTCCCGATCTACGCGAAAGACAACAAGGTCGAGATTACGTGAGGCAGCACGAGCTATTTAATAAAATTTTTTTGCAGAAGCGTACCTACGACGTCACCAAAAATAGTGTGTCAGAAATGAGAGCGCCTGTGGCAGGTAGCATAATTCTTATCATTTGAGTACGAGAAATGCACATTTCCTTGATAACGCATTTGTACGCTGTGAACGGTGGTTTGTGTGTTGCACCTAATTAGGCGTATATTTTCAATAAGCTCGCTGTTCTGGCAGCTCGTAATGGTGAGGCGCATTGGGCATTTGGCCCTGGTTATCGCGTCCTATCCATATTTTGTTTGTCGATGGAAACGAAAGATGAGCGTAGTTTCGACTTAATAATCCCGCCGCTAAAAAGCGTTTCGCCGTGTACGGCTTCTGCAAACCGCACTCAAGCCTCACACCGCAGGTTAATATGTCTGCCAATCTCTGCCGATAAAAATGCAACGGGAGCGCAAAGAACACACAACGGCAACGTAGACAAAGCGTCGACGGAGCGCCACCATTTTCACGAAGGGAGTGCGCAAACAAACTAGGTGCAGTAGCACCGCCTCGTCGGTCTTGTCATGTCTAGCAGGATAATGTGAGCGCAAAAAATAAGTATCCCTCTTTATTCACGGAAGCACGTTCCCATCACTGCGAAGTCTAGTCACCACTGTGCAGAAAATTAAATGAAGCACATGCAGTTGAAAGCTGTGAAGACTGCACGCACGGAATGCGTTGTCTAAATGGGAGCTGGAGGCTTCTGCGAGTGCGCGACCAGGACATCACAATCGAGGCTGATGCCGCTGGAGTTTGAGTTGGACGCCTCATGTAGTGCAGTTCTCCAAGTGTTCCAAAAAGGTGCACGTTTTTCCTCCGGCACCCTGGCGTCCAGCTTGAAGAACGGCACGTATGCATCTGCGTGAAAAACACCTCTATGTAGTGTACGTACTACTTGACGACGTACTCTATTGTAGGACACGTGTAGTATTTGCAGTTACATTATTCTTATCCTGCGGAAGACGAATGCAGTGTGTGAGACCCCTGGCATCAACCTAAATGAGGGACCAGTAATAA
Source organism: Dermacentor silvarum (assembly GCF_013339745.2). Lineage (NCBI taxonomy): Eukaryota > Metazoa > Arthropoda > Arachnida > Ixodida > Ixodidae > Dermacentor > Dermacentor silvarum. The sequence continues at coordinate 184,263,271 of NC_051161.1, read as the reverse complement.
ATGAAATATCCCGTGAACACAACTCAAAAATCACAGTTTAAGGGATAATTATGTACATTGATTGCGGCTATTTAAGCACTAAGTGTTACAATAAGGTTTGCTCAGACAAAAGCTACGGATGTCATAGAGTTTCACACAGTAACTACTAGGGACAATTCTCTGGCGCTGCGATCGTTCAGCCGCCAAGGCAATTATGGGTAGCGAATGAATTTGTCTGGTCTTCGTGCTTGCTGATTCAGACGACGGCATGGATGCCGTCGTACACAATTATATGTGTACACGTGAAAAAACGTATTAAGGAAACCCTACTGCTTCGTATGCAAACATTACCCAAACAATACATGAAAATTATGTATTGTCTGGCTACTTCATTTATAAAAGCCACACGATCAACGTATTGGATATAGCAAAAGTAATTAATTACAAAGTGGTTATTTGCCTAATTACTCAATTATTGAGTTAATATGAGTAATGCAAATCAAGAGTACAATTATTTGTAATTATTTATTCGATTAATTATTTAATGATCATATGTTTATTAATTTAGTTATCTCAAAATTGAATAATTCAAATTATTTCAATAAATAGGTAATTAATTAGACGCATTCAGCTCTTTATATTGCGGTGACAACCGCTGTGTATAATTGAAACTGGAATACCTCAGGGAAAATCAAGCCCTTATGTTAAACAAAGAGACATTTGAGCTACATAATTCACAAACAGCACGACTGACAACAGAAAGAATCAACGATGCATCGACGAATGTTGGCGGCGGCGCTGTGGTCGCATGGGCTGGCATCCAAGTGCCGGACCTTTGCCGCCTCACGGCAATGCATGTCACGTGCCGCTCCTGAACTCACTAACCCCTTCTCGTAAACTTCAGTTGCGGAATATTAATATTAGGTACGCTTGTTGTAATTATGCTCTTTCACTCCATATCTCAAAATATTCATTCCCGCCGGTGTTGTCGATTGTTTGGATGTGAAATGCTTCACCCAATCCTCAGCTTGCTTGTGTGACATTTGTAAATACGACAGCATTAGTAAATTCGGTACGTAGAGTTCAACCGCTGAAGCTCCGTGAACTGTGCTCCTCCAGCATTCGCATTCAAGACTGTAGTTGTGGCTTCTGATTAAAAATAACTCCGGATGGGATTATGAGAATGGTTGCTTGCTGGACTAGTTGGTTTATTGGAACTTATGTAACAGACCGAAAAATTTACGAAGGGACGACGTATTTTTTGCTTTTTTCCTTTCCTGCTGGCGCATCGTATGTCAGTAGATAAACAGTTGGAAGTCAGCGCTCTTTTCAGTCTGTCTCTATCGTCGTCCCTTCCTTATTTTTTTTTTTTCGCGCTGTTGCATGAGTTGGATTATGAGAGCTGTCCGAGTTACGAAGGTATCAGACAGATAGTTACAGGCGTTCGCTCAAGCGTGATAATATCGCTAAGGCACTACGGCAATTTCTAAATGAAGACAATTTCGAAGTTTGCATTTAAATACAAAACTAGGATATAGGGCAAGGTGCTAAAAGATCCAATAGCTTTATACTTAAGAAGAGACTCTTACCAACAAGAACTTCATTCCGTCACCAAGTGCGACGGCTCTCAATTCCATAATTGGGCATGCTCGCTGATGATTGCGCTAACGCACCACCCCCTTTCATATTCACTGCCACAAGGCAAAAATGCGACGTAAACCACCGCGGCTACACAAAAGGTTTATGTGCTTGTCGGGTCATTACCGTTACTTTAGAGCGCGCACTTCAAGCTTCTTCCATCTTTTATTTAATAGAACCAGTTGGCAGCTCCGCGTTCGTGGTTGCATTTTGTTGAGCTTTAGATTTTTGGCTGCCAATTGTTCTTTGTTCATGTCAAACACCCACATTGAAACTTTGTTGCTCGGCCCTCTTTCCCTGCTAAGTCCTAGCACGACCCTATATAGGGTTACGATTACCCCACTAATAATTGATTTGTTTCAATTTACTTTCATTCAAGGAAGTGTGCCAGATTTGTCGATTTTGTGAGGTTTAAAGAAAGTTACTTGCTTCGAACAATTTATTCGGCTGAGTATGTCAACTTTAGAAGCGCTGGAAATATTTTGAATGGCAGGAAGCCTGCGTGTAATGGGCTAATGAGATTTCTACATTCACCAATCTCGCGCTCACCGAGGCAGATGTCAGCGGTGGGGAACGTCCACGTGCTGGAGTAAGTCCGGCACGTGACCAATTCCAGGCCTGCCGCCGTGACGGCGCTTTTCTCCAGGGCAGCAAGCTTCTCTTCGTCCACCGGTTCGTCGAAGCAGTAGCGCTCCGCGAACATCGAGCTCAGGTCCTGTTTCCACGGGAGTAAGACAGTACGGTGATCGCGATTGCAGAAGGCTCTGTTATACGTGCTTGTCGAAAGCTCGCACTCCTTCAATGCAATTCATTAGGTTTTTCGTGCTGTTCCTGGCTATATAGGGTACATACGTAGGCAGATTTTAAAGCTTCACGTCACAATCTGTCCAGCCAGTATTCACTGAAAATATTCAAGATTTCGGTCCGTTGTGTAATGTTTATTGTCCTAACAAACAAGAACCGCATAACAGTCAGCAACCATGTTTGCTGTTATTAGGTAATAACCCTGTATCTGAAAACCGCTCTTACATCATGACCAGTGATGTAAGAGAAATAGGCTAGCACAATGCGTAGCATTTTAAATAGCCCGCTGAAAATGTTTTACGACAATTTCAGTTTGGAGCAGTGATTATTATTATTATTGTCAGTCGCCAGGGCCAAGAGGGCAGCCAAAGCCAGAGGGTTCCTGGACTAAGGAACCTTCCCACCTCAGGGTGATACCGGGCCTCGCTCGGGACACTGTTTCAATAATAAACGTTTCTCTCTCTCTCTCTCTCAGTCGCGCGCTTTACTATAAGAGCACAAATGGCATATTTTACGGTTTGCTAAAACTGATGTAGATACCTATATCAGTTTCTTTATGACTTGTATTGAGTATACGTCGTGTGCATATTTGGTATAGGTTGTTATGATCGTGTTAAGTTACGTGCTTCTGTGGTTAAACATTGGGAGTTTGCATTGCTGTACTTGTTACGTTTTGAGGGATCGTGCACAATTAGTTGACTGCTACACATATGCTTTCAATGACTATTCAAGATTTCAGGCAATGAACTAATTTCTTTGGTAGAATATTTAGCTTGGTCATGTTCCTAACACTTTTCATTCCTCTTCTTGAAGGCTGTTGAAAAAATGAATACATGGCGTTCCTTCCATATTAAGGCTTTGCTTCTTCAATTTACAGGTTACTCTTTTCTGCACATTGCTCATTTATCTCTGCTGTACGGTGTCTAGAAGGGGGGAGGTGAGAGCAACGGTGGCGGCGAAGTGTTGCAAGCAATCATGACAGCAGCGGCGGCGCTGCAGTCGACAGCAAGATCGCTCCCCGGGCGCGGAAACACGGCGGTTAGTGCCGCGCGTTTCGAAGCGGGCGTTTCTGTTCGCAATTAGCGGTCGCATATTTTACATAACTAGCGTTTAAGCTAATGCATATCGTGCCTTGTTAGTAGAGGAGACAATAAATGAATAGCAGCTATCCTCTGATGAGCGGTTAAGTGTTAAAATGCATTAGATTCGGGCACGTCACGGCCGGCACAAATATTTTTCGCTCGTCTCGGTCGGACGCGTTCTACGTGCTTTCCCGAATCGTCGGGAGTGAAAAAAAGAATGATTTCAGCTAATGCGAAGAAGATTATGCTAGTAGTGTGGGTAAAAAAAGCTGCACCGATTTCTAGGCTCGCAGTGAAGAGCTCCTTAGGTCATATTACTGCGACGCATTGCATCCTGCTCGTCAAATTGGTTATTACCAATATATGAAGCTTTAGAGATCATTCCACATAGCAGTTAAGTAAACAAACTTATTTTAGTCGCTGATGAACTAGAATGGCGGGGACATGAAGAATACTCAAAAGGACGACATACAGCACTTCATTATATGATCCATTATACAGGGTGTCCGCACTATGATGCAACAAGATTTAAAAATATGCAAATGCCCCGTAGCTGTACAGAACCAAGGCAATGTTGTTTGCCGTCGCTTGTAGATACTCAGATTATTTTTGCATTCCGCCTAATTACGTAGTCTTCAGTAATTAATCAACTTCTCAAATATTATAATTAGATGAAAAGTGTCAATGTGAAAATTGTAGAGCAACTTGAAAAACTACGGATACAGCTTTCTGTAGCTCAATACGTGCTACATAAAAGTGTTTTTCCAAGCGTGAAAGAAGCCCACGAATACACGCAAAATTGCCGCGCGACTGGCCGCTCGAGGCACTTCGCTGGATTCTTGTATTCGCTGGCTTCTTTCACGCTCGGAAAAACACTTTTATGTAGCACGTATTGAGCAAAAGCAAGTTGTATCGGTAGTTTATTAAGTTGTTCTACAATTTTCACATTGACACTTTTCATCTTATTGTAATATTCGAGAAGTTGATTAATTAAGGCTAATTATGTAGTTAAGCGGGATGCAAAAAATAGTCGTAGTATCTACAAGCGACGGCAAACAACATTGCCTTGGTTCTGTCCTGCTACGGGGCATTATGATATTTTTAAATCTTGTTGCATGATAGTTGGGACACCCTGTAGATGATTCAACTGGGGTTCGAAGTGCAGCTTGCAGATCTTCCAAGTCCTGTTTAAGGCCTTATATGCACGGGGCCCGGGCCGCTGCCACGCTTCAAGTGCCTCATCGTCATCAGGCACCGAGAAAAGGGATATTTTTCTTTTCTTCTGCTTTTCTAGCAGAAACATAGCCTGTTCTGCAGCCCGGCGCAAAACAGTGCGTCTGTCGTTTCATGCGACTTGCCATGGCTTCTTACGGCATGGCAACGTGTGAAACTATTGTAGGAAACCACAAGGAGGTACAACTGCACAGCATGAATGCAAACAGAAATGAGCCGTGGAGCTAAAAGAACCGAACAGAAGCATGCAAACCGAGCGCACTCGCTAGCTCCGGCAGCAGCCAAACTACAGCGGAGGCATCTTAGTGTCGACGCGCGCGCCGCCACTCGGCATCATGAATCACTGCAACACGCATCGCGCTCTCCGACGGCTGCGTTGCTCCCACCTCCCCCTTCTAGCCACCGTATCTGCTGCTTCATCTGTTCATCGTCCATCTTCTTTCATCCCACAGATACTGGCATCATGTAAAGTAGATACCAGTCAAAATGCCAATACATATTGGTATAGTACACTTCCATTCACGTCCGCATTGATAATAGATTTTGTGGGGTAGACACACTCTGTTTGATTAATACTGATGCAAAGGCGTCGAGGCGCTTTTTGGACTATTTTATTTCTTCAAGTTAGCAAGACATCATGTGATAAAACAAGTCTAAGCTTTTAATTTTCATAGGTTGCTATTGTGTAGCGTATTTAGGAAATGAAAATCACAAGCCCTGTTTGAACTACCTGTAGCACTAATTATATGCATTCATTTACAAAACCCTAACGTTGTTTAGTAATTGTACATTCAAAATATCTAGTTCTTCCGCATAACTCTGTGCTGGTACTTTTCCGCATCACTCTGTGCTGGTACTTTCGACACGCCATTTGCGAAAGCAACTTTACTGTTAGAGTGTTGCTCCGTCTGGGCGAGCTTCTTATTTTCCTAACACGCCTTCCCTAGTACTATAACAAATAACGTTATATATACGAAGATGATTAGCTGTTTATCGTGGGTCATACGATTATCCCATAAAATATTATATTTCTTGTATATATGTGTGCTTGTGACTCAAGCAAACATGAAATATTCATAATTACTCATTAGCGCCTTCGGGGCTTCCCTTATCCTGCAGCGATAATCGTCATCTATGTTGCGCGGCTTTCTTTTATTGAACGCTGCGCACCTGGTAATTCCAGGTGACGAATGGCATGCGCGTTATGAAGTTGACACTGTATTCTTGTCAGGAAAGTAGCCAGCGCACAGTATGAAGAAAGGAAACGGAAGCAAGGCAGGTGACTACTTTTGTTGTGGCACAAGCCCCACAGGGCGCTAGCTTTGTGCGAGTGTACAGTGATATTGCAAAAAAATGCAAAGTAGATAATGGGACTGGCTGTTTTCGGTAGATGTGGGTCTATTAGGCTTTGCGATGGTTTTACTACTTTTTTGCCACTTAAGCTTGGAGCAGTGTAATTTTCTGCAGCTCCTACAAATAAGCAAAAAAAATAACCCAGTTCCACGCTTGTGAAATGTGATGAAACAGCGAAACTGTGCAAGCGTCGGTGGATAGCGTAGTGGGTATGACGCTCGCCTTCGGACCGTGAGTACCTGGGATGAAATCCCCGCCTCGCCAAGAAAGTTTATATTGTTATTTTTCTTTCTCTCTCTTTCTTCCCTCTCTATTTCTTTCACGACCTCTCTCTCTCTCTCTCTCGCTCTCATTTTCTCTTTCTGTCGCCCATACCAAGTTGTGTTGCAATCATCTGTACAATGCAACCATATGGTTCCCATAAATGCACGTTCTGCAAGGGAGGGTATATGGCGCAGGGGTTATGACGCTCGCCTTCGGACTCGCGTTGGAATGCCGCCTTGCCAAGAAACTTCATTTTGTTTTCTCTCTGTCTGTCTGTCTGTCTGTCTGTCTGTCTGTCTGTCTCCTTTCTTTCTCTCTCTGCACCTTCTCTCTTATGCTCTGCTTTCATTACTGATCAACGCTTGGCACGGTTCAACCTCGGCCTTAAACAGATCCGCTGTTAAAATTATAGAGTAGAGATGGGCAAAACGGCTCACTTCAGTGAGCGGCTCGGAACGGCTTAGCTCACTGAAATGAACCGGCTCATTTGAATGGCTCACCGGTTCACTTAAACGTGTAACCTGTGTTATGCATATTCTATAGTTATGCGGCTTTGAAAAAAACGATATATGCATAATTTAATAACCGGGTTACTTGTATTTTCGCTATGTTTAGAGAAGATTTTTACATATATTAAAAGCGTGAATTTTTAGTTGTAATGAAGCTTTCTTTTCTGATATTGGGGATAAAATGCTTATGGTACTGTGACAGGCAGGATGCGACGTACTGTTTTCAGAAAAAAAATATGTAACTTCGTCGTCATTACAGCGCGCGCGATACTGGCGATCATGCCATCATACACCAGGACAAAAAAAGAAATGAAGTTCTATTACAACACAACAGATCATTGGCCTCGTTTTATTGACGTGCTAATGATACACGCTCAGAAAATGCACTGAAGTGGATGTCATGGGCGACATTTTAAGGACTACACTAATTAGCACAAATGAAGACCAGGACGTAAACTGTACGTTCACCTCTTGTCGTTAAAGGGCCCCTAAACCACCCAGAGGTCGAAATTTAGTTGTGGTGTTACAGTTGTTCACGAGTCTACAACGAAAACGTAGCCGCGATAATTTTTCGAAATGGTGCCGTAAAAGCGGAGTTACACGCGTATGATGACCGAAAAACGGCCCTCGCTCGTTTCGCTCTTTCCTTCGCTACTCTCTTCATCGGCTGGTCTCCCTTCCTCACCGAGCGCTTCTCGAAAGGTCACGTGACATACGTCATCGCCAACGCGCTTCTCAAAATACTGCATACTTCCGGTCACGTCCCCGCTAGCGGCACATATACCGACGGCGAGCCCTCCGCCAGTGCCGTAGAACGTCTGCCGCGCGAGAGGTGTCCAATGTAGTAGCAGGTCGGCCAGCGTCCCAATCGCTGCATCATCAATGGCCCAATCGACGACCGCGAACCTGCGCTCCTCCGCCACCGGCAACGAAAACATCAGCTGCAGCCGGGAGACGACGGGCTCGGCGGTGCTCGCATCGCAGCCGACGGCGCCGCTAATAGCGTATTTTTCTTCTTTGTGTACAAGTATTGCGAAGAGCGATAACAACGATAAGAAAATATTGCAGCTTGTGAGCGTCCGTATTTCATTTCAAAGCGCCGTCCGTTTTAGCTTTGAAGGGAACCAGAAAAGGCCTAGCGACGATATCGGCGCCGTCGAGCGATCAGTGGCGGTGAATCTGCCGCACAAATGTATCCCGGTCTCATCCCCTCTACGCACGGCAAGGAAATCTTTTCTTTTTTTTTTTTTTTTTGTCTTGTGGCACTCCCGCAGTGCGTAGCGCTGCAGCGTTTGGCATCGTTGATCGTGACGGCATTCTGAACTAGATGCGCGTTGACTTGAAATGTTCAAAAAATATCTGAGATGGTTCAAGGGCCCTTTAAAGACACGGAAGACCATCTTCGAAGTGTTATTGGACCAGTGCACGATGTGCGATCGGTGAGAGTCGTGCGACATCGTTCGAACAGCAGCAGGCAACGAACGGTACCATCCTTCGCCAATTAAGACTTCTTTATTCTCCCCTCGGTGGCATCGGGTGCCACACCATAAGACGCACAAAAAACCAAGGAGACTGCTGCGTACACCACACACCGCGAGCGAGTACCAGTAGCGCGAGTCGGCCCATACCGGCCACCATTAGTCGGTCTGAAATCGAAAAAATGTCGCAGTTTCACTTCGAAAGGCGAAAGCATCAATTGCGATAGCAAATGAGTAGAGAGCTATTTGGAGTAAGGATAGTAGTTTTATGAGCTGTATAAACTTGGACATGCAGCAGCACCAGCAACGCGCAGAACTGTTGTCGACGCCATCGGCGTTTTGCCTGCGTTCGCACCAAACGCGCGTGGCGTTTTTATATAAATACGCATTTGGTGACGCAGCTAAACGTCGCCTCCCCTCCCTGCCTCCCGTCCCCCCACGGCATTTCGCGCCACGGAAGAAGTCGCGTTTGCTCTCTATATATGGTGACTGTAACGGAGGAAAGAGACGCACCCTTCAGAGAGCACGGTGCAGAACGCGCGTTTGTTCTCCGACGTGCGTTCGCTCCCTGTGAAAGCGCGCGTCCCTCGCGCCCTTTCACTCGCACATACAGCGTCCGGAGCGATTTGGCGCTGAGCCGTGCTCCCTCAAGGGCTGCAGAAGATAGCGCCAACCTTTCCCTTTCCCTCAAGAACCACTTACCACCGGCGACGATTTCATCGCCGTTGACGTCATACGGAACCTCACGGCGACGGCGAAGACGACGGTGATGGCAACGACGACGGCGACGTCAACGGCAGAAATCGGCTATGAAGGGTCCATATAATTGCTATCGCAATAAAAAAAATTCAGTTTCACCCGAGAGGAAGCATAAATTGCGATAGGAAATTGCTATACGGAGTAAGGATAGTAGCTTTATCAGCTGTATAAACTTGGACATGCAGCAGCACAAGCAACGCGCACAACTGTTGTCGACACCGTCGGCGTTTTGCCAGCGTTCGCACCGAACGCACGGCCCATTGGTGACTGTTGCCGCTGCCTCTGGGGGCGGCTCGGAGGTTTTCGACGAGATCAGAACGGAACACTCGTCGATCAGCGTCGGAAGCCTTTACCACCTTCTCGCCTCGCAACGTTTTTATATGAATACGCGTTTGGTGCCGCAGCTAAACGTCGCCTCCCCTCCCTCCCGTCCCCCCACGGCATTTCGCGCCATGGAAGAAGTCGCGTTTGCTCTCTATATATGGTGATTGTAACGGAAGAAAGAGACGCAGCCCTTCAGAGAGCACGGCGCAGAACGCGCGTTTGTTCTCCGACGTGCGTTCGCTCCCTGTGAAAGCGCGCGTCCCTCGCTCCCTTTCACTCGCACTACAGCGTCCGGAGCGTGGCGACGATTTCATCGCCGTTGACGTCATACGAAACCTCACGGCGACGACGACGGCAACGACGGCGACGTCAACGGCAGAAATACGCTTTGGTGTGTTCATATAATTGCTATCGCAATAAAACATCGAAACCCAGCAGAAGACCCAGCTCTGACGGAACGGTTCGGCACGGCTCATTCAAGGAGAGAGAACCGGCTTCCTCACTCCGAAAGTACCGCCGCTAACTTACTGAACCACGGCTCCCTCGGTCTTCAAAAGAGCGGCCCACTCCTGAGCGCTCAGGAGCGAGCCGGTTCTTTTGAAGAGGGAGGGAGCCGAGGCGAAAAGAGCGGCTGGCTCCTGAGCGCTCAGGAGCGAGCCGGATCTTGTGAGCCGCTCTGTTGAAGAGCGAGGGAGCGGTGGTTCAGTAAGTGAGCGGCGGTTCTTTCGTTCTTCAGCCGAAGGCGAGGGGGTGAACGCGACTCTTGCGAGCAACGGCGGGAGGGCAGTTGCTTTCTCGTACCGCTAATAGATGGCGCGGAAGTCGCACCCAGCAAAAGACCCGGCGCTGACGGAACGCATCGACACGGCTCTCTGAACGCGAGAGAACCGGCTCCCTTTCTCCAAAAGAACCGCGGCTCATTTTTACTGAATGACCGCTCACTCGCTCTTTAAAAAGAGCCGCTGACAAGATCCGGCTCGCTCCTGAGCGACCCATCTCTATTATACAGACATCTTCGCGCATTACCACGAGAAGTTGCGCGTAACCAGGAGAAGTGCCTGCGAGCATCCACTGCGACATTCGTAGTAAATAGCTTGGTAACGGCTGCGAGCTGTTTTTCTACGCTAAAAATTATTTCCAAAACATGGTTTTTCTGTGCCAGCGATGCTTTTTTTGTCTCTCCAATAAAATGCATGTGCAGACAAGCATAAAAAATGGAATGATGATGATGATTGTTGGAGTTTAGTGGCGCAAGGGCCAGGTATGGCCAAAGAGCGCCATGACAGTATTAGTTCGCGCCAAGACGATGGTAATGGCTTGTTAGATGTAGATGAATAGGGAATTATATGAACATTAGATGTGGCATGGCTGTAAAGGGGCCTAAAATCAGTCGCTGTAAAGTGCGTAAAATCTATAAGTAATAAGATTATGGCAATGAGTGATTATGTGTACTATGGACATGAACAATGCATTGCGAAAGAATGATACGAGTTACAAAAATTAAAGATGCAAGAATTAGCCAGAAGCACAAGTGCCTAAACAGAGCCCTTGAAACACAAGGGCCTGGAGGCATGTGCAATTAAAAAAAAAAACTATCGCAGCAACATCCTCTAGAGAGAGGATGCACTACGAACTTATTGGGCTAACAACATGTAGCACAACATCTTTCAAGAAAGCAAGGACTGCGTTGGTGCTAAAAAGTGTTTCTTTACCGAGAAACATAGCGGGATGCAGAGGGACACAATAGCGATATGCGAGAGGAAAATGTTTCTTTCTTTCTCTTTCGGCTTCCCGACACTCCAAGAGGACGTGGAGGACGGTGAGCCTGTCGCCACATCTACCACATGTTGGAGGATCATTTCCATTCAATAGAAAATTGTGAGTACCATATGTGTGTCCTATTCTGAGACGACAGAATAGGACATCAGTTCGTCGTGTTTTAGTTGTACAGGGCCAGAAACCTAACTGTGGCTTAATCAAGTGGAGCTTATTAGTTGTTTCAGCGTCCCACAGACGCTGCCTCACAGTTTCCTTCGCAAAAAAGGCTTCAGATCTGTGGAGGAAATAGCAGCGGCAGGATTAATAGCTTGCGATGTAGTTGATGTGGCCAACTGGTCTGCTAGCACATTGCCCTCGATGCCTCTATGGCCAGGCACCCAGCATATTATTACATGTCTACGAGATTGGTAAATGTTACACAAGAGTGAGTAAAGCTCAATAAAAACAGGATTTTTATGCTTTTGTAAAGATGCTAACGCTTTTACGACTTAACGAGTCTCTGAATAATATTGCTTTTTCTAGTTTTAATTTCTTTATATGTTTCACCGCAGACAGTACTGCGTATGCTTCTGCTGTGAATATACTTGTTAGGGGGTTCAATACATCAGATTTAGAAAAAGAGGGGCCAACAGCCGCGTAAGATACGCCAGCATGGGACTTAGATGCGTCGGTGTAGAACGCCGAGCACGAGTACTTCAATTGAAGTTCGCGGAAATGCATTGTAATTTCGAGCTCAGAAGCGTACTTTGTGACCTCTACAAAGGATAAATCACAATCTATCACCTGCCACTCCCAGGGCGGTGACAGCTTGGCAGGAGGCATTAGGCGATGTTCTACAAGTGGGACATCCAACTCCTCGCTAAGTTCTCTTACACGCAGTGAGAAAGGCCGCCTCATAGAGGGTCGATTATAGAAAAGCGTTGCACACTTCAAATCATTTACGGTTACAGAACAAGGATGTTCTCGATTGGAGTGCACTTTGAGAAAATAGATGAAGCTGATGTATGTTCTCTGGAGATGGAGTGACCACTCATTGGATTCTACGTATAAGCTTTCAACGGGGCTTGTTCTGAATGCGCCAGTGGCCAGGCGGATACCTAGATGGTGGACAGGATCTAACATTTTTAGTGCGCTCGGGGCAGCAGAGTGATATACCACGGCACCATAATCCAATCGTGACCTAATGAGGCTCTTGTGAAGATTCATTAAACACTTCCTGTCACTGCCCCAGGATGTGTGAGATAAAATTTTCAGTAAGTTCATTGTTTTTAGGCATTTCGTCTTGAGGTGTTTTATGTGGTGGATGAAAGTAAGCTTAGAGTCAAGTATGATGCCTAAAAACTTGTGTTCTTTGTTCATAGGTATTTGTTGTCCATACATTTCGATGGTGGGATCTGCAACGAGACCTTTCTTCCTGGTGAAAAGAACACAAGAGCTTTTGTGGGGGTTTACTTTGAACCCGTTTTCGTCTGCCCACTTAGACACTTTGTTAAACCCCTGCTGTACCTGTCTCTCGCACACTGCAAGGTTACAGGACTTGAAGCCTATTTGTATATCGTCCACGTAGATGGAATAAAAAATAGCTGGTGGCAACGAAGCACGAAGCGTGTTCATTTTGACGATAAAGAGCGTGCAACTGAGCACGCCTCCCTGGGGTACACCAGTTTCCTGTACAAATGGACGCGACAGTGCATTGCCTATTTTAACCCGAAATGTGCGGTTGTGTAGGTAGCTTTCAATAATGTTAACATATTGCCGCGAATGCCAATTGCCGACAGATCGCGCAAGATTCCATAACGCCAGGTGTATCATACGCCTTTTCCATATCTAGAAACACGGATAAGGAATATTGTTTATGTATGAAGGCATCACGAATGTTTGCTTCGATGCGCACGAGATGGTCGGTTGTAGACCGTCCTTCTCTGAAGCCGTATTGATATGGATCAAGAATTTTGTTTGACTCAAGGAAGTGTAATAGGCGACGGTTTATCATTTTTTCAAAAAGTTTGAAAATACAACTTGTGAGGGCTATTGGGCGGTAACTTGTTACTAATGTGGGGTCTTTACCTTGTTTCAAAATTGGGACGACAAGGGATTCTTTCCATGCATAGGTAGGTACCCGGCAGCCCATATAGCATTAAAGAGTGCGAGTAGCGTTATTGAGTATCGCTGTGGATGTGTTTATAATATCGTACATGATCCTGTCAGGTCCAGGTGCAGAGCTCCGACATGTATTCAAGAAGGCTCTCAACTCGGCGATGTTAAAAGGCGTGTTATAGGGTTCGTTCTGTCTGCATTTACGAGGCGATGGGATTTACGGCGATGGTCTGCCTTGCGTTCTGCGATTTGTTTGTGCTTTAGGAAGGCCTCGGAATAATGATTTGAACTAGATATGCACTCGAAGTGTTCGCCAAGAGCGTCAGCTTGGTCTTCCAAGCTGTTCGCTTCGTCGTTCACTAGCGGCAAAGGATGGATTTCTTTTCCCTTTAACCTCTTTAGCCCGTGCCATACTTTTGCCTCTAGAGTGTATGAGTTTATACCAGAGAGAAACCTCTCCCAGCTTGCCCTCTTAGCCTGTCTTCGCGTCCTTCTTCCCTGGGATTTAACATGTTTAAACTCTATTAAATTTTCAGTCGTAGGACATTCACGTAGTTTCCCCCAAGCTTTATTTTGCCGCCTTCGTGCCTGTCTGCAGTCGTCATTACACCAGGGGACCCGTCTTTTGAATGAAGTACTCGTTTGAGGAATGAACTTCTCAGCGGCGTCAATGATAAAAGCAGCAAATATCATCAAGTAATAGACAGCGCCAGAATAACACAGGACCAACGACGAGTAACGAGACAGACACAGGGCGCACTAACAAATGAAGGTTTATTCACAAAAGCGCAGAATAAGTATACTGGCTGACATGAATAAACACAAAAAGGAAGCTGTCACATGTATCACATGGCCAAGCCTACTGCGCGCGAAATGGGGATCTAGTAAGGAATCTGATATCCTTATCCGAGAGTATGACGGAGGGCATGCTAACACAGGACTCATCCAGCTTTTTATTTCGAGGGCTTCAACAATCTCCTTGTTAGCCTGTCTGCTGATTTGAACATGATGCTGGTATTTTCCATTAAAGCAGCGCAGCCGCAGTCCCTACAATGAATGCCTAGATGTCCTGATATTGTCTTTGTTGTGTTGTACTTATGTTCTTTCAATCTCTCATTTAGGCACCTTCCCGTTTGGCCTATGTAAGACGCACCGCAATTCAAAGGAATTGAATATACCACGTTTTTCGCGCAGTGCACAGGCTTATCTCGATGATTCGTGGTACATACAGATGCCTTGCTTCCTTCATTAACCTCTCTGCACATTTTTGCGAGCTTTTCCGGTGCGGTAAAAAACAACTTTACTCCTGCCCTTTCCGCTACTTTCTCAGGTTATGCGAAATAGAATGTATGTAGGGAATGGCGGACACATTCTTCGTGCCTTGTTGTGCTCCCGCATGGTTGGCGTTATTGCCTTGCTTCTTGAGTCTGAGCACCTTTTCTGCAACGCAGAGAGCAATGTTCGCGGATACCCCGCTTCAGTTAGGCGACGTAGCACTTTTTTTTTCTGAGCACCTTTTCTGCAGTTGCAGAAAAGGTGCTCAGACTCAAGAAGCAAGGCAATAACGCCAACCATGCGGGAGCACAACAAGGCACGAAGAATGTGTCCGCCATTCCCTACATACATTCTATTTCGCATAACCTGAAGAAAGTAGCGGAAAGGGCAGGAGTAAAAGTTGTTTTACCGCACCGGAAAAGCTCGCAAAAATGTGCAGAGAAGTTAATGAAGGAAGCAAGGCATCTGTATGTAACACGAATCATCGAGATAGCCTGTGCACTGCGCGAAAAACGTGGTATATTCAATTCCTTTGAATTGCGGTGCGTCTTACATAGGCCAAACGGGAAGGTGCCTAAATGAGAGATTGAAAGAACATAAGTACAACACAACAAAGACAATATCAGGACATCTAGGCATTCATTGTAGGGACTGCGGCTGCGCTGCTTTAATGGAAAATACCAGCATCATGTTCAAATCAGCAGACAGGCTAACAAGGGAGATTGTTGAAGCCCTCGAAATAAAAAAGCTGGATGAGTCCTGTGTTAGCATGCCCTCCGTCATACTCTCGGAAAAGGATATCAGATTCCTTACTAGATCCCCATTTCGCGCGCAGTAGGCTTGGCCATGTGATACATGTGACAGCTTCCTTTTTGTGTTTATTCATGTTCAGCCAGTATACTTATTCTGCGCTTTTTGTGAATAAACCTTCAGTTGTTAGTGCGCCCTGTGTCTGTCTCGTTACTCGTCGTTTGGTCCGTGTTATTCTGGCGCTGTCTATTACTTGATTATGAAGAACCAACTAGCCCAAAAAACACGTCCTTACCAGTAAAATATGATACGGCGTGATCTATACTAAAATTATTTATAAAATCTCGTGATAAGTACGTGGATTCCCTAAAGCATTCCCAGTCAGCTGAGGCTAGTTTCCAGCGTGGGACATGCGGAAGGGAGTCATGTTCGGTTACTAAGTTTAGGGTTACTGGAAAATGATCACTTCCGTATGGGTTTTTAGTAACATGCCATTCTAAATCAGGGAAAAGTGAGGCAGAGCCAATTGACAGGTCTATTGATGAATAAGAACTATGGTGGATATTGTAATATGTTGGTTCCTTCTTGTTGAAGAGGCACGCACCGGAGTTAACAAGGAAGTTCTCAATGAATCGACCTCTCGCGTCGCATCGCGAGTCTCCCCAAAGAGTGTGATGAGCATTAAAATCACCAGTGATAATGTATGGCTCTGGGAGCTGGTCGATGAGGCTGTAAAATTCCGTTTTACTGAGGTTATGGTTGGGTGGTATGTAAATGGAGCAAATGGTTATAAGCTTGTTGAATAAAATTGCTCGCACAGATACAGCCTCGAGAGGCGTGTGTAGGGCAAACTGTTGGCAAGCAACAGACTTACTTACAACGATGGCTACACCTCCGGACGAGGCAGAAAGCGTTGTCACGATCTTTACGAAAAATGGCACATTGCTTCAGAAGGTTGCACTGGTTAGGCTTTAAGTGTGCTTCTTGGACACACAGCACCTTCGGATTAAATTTATGTATGAGTTCTGTGATGTCGTCGAGGTTACGAAGTAATCCTCTGACGTTCCACTGTAGTATCTGTGTGTTCATGTTGCAGACAATGTTTGTGCTGTGTGTCTCGTGTGAAAACACTAACTTAACTTACAGAGCCCTTGTCGGGCCCTGTGATGCGGGCTTTTTCTTTTTTGGAGGCGGTCGAGGGATTCTCGCCGCTCCTTTGGCGCTGGCTGCGCCGTCTGGCTGGAAGATGTGTCCATCGGCTCTTGCGGAGCGCTGGACACCCGCTCTTGAGAACGGTTTGTTCGCGGTGAAGGCCTCGTCTCGAGGGACGAGACCTTGGAGGCCACCAGCCCGGAGGTCGATGGCCCTTTCTGGATGGCGGAGCAGTGCTAGTTGCAGCCGCCGAGGGGGCAGATGGCTTCACCGCCGGCTCACTACGTGTGGGCCGGACGGCAGCCGGAAGCCGCTGCGACGCTGCCCCCTGACGCGTCACATCGGCAAAGCTGGTTTTTTGGGAGGTAGGACACCTGCCTTCGTGCCTCTTTAAACGAAATGTTTTGTTTGACTTTAATCGTGACAATTTCTTTTTCTTTTTTCCAGGATGGGCAGGACCGCGAGTATGCGGCATGCTCGCCATCACAGTTTACACAATGTGGAGTATTGTTGCACGACTCAGATGTGCGTTCAGAAGCACTGCATTTGGCACAAGTAGTTCGACCTCGACAGCTCTGTGAGCTATGGCCAAACCTCTGGCATTTCAAACATCGCAGGGGATTAGGGATATACGGCCTGACTCTGAGCTTTATGTAGCCTGCCTCGATAGTCTCGGGCAGTACACTTGAGCCGAAGGTTATAATGAGATGCTTGGTCAGAATTTCTTTTCCGTCACGCCTCATCTTGATTCTTCTGACATTGATCACATTTTGGTCACTCCATCCCTCTAATAGTTCTGCCTCACTTAGCTCCATCAAATCATCATCCGAAACAACACCACGACTGGTGTTCATAGTGCGGTGTGGGGTCACAGTGACAAGAAAGTCTCCAATTGATACGAGGTTCTGCAGTTTCTCATGTTTGATATTGTTACGGGGAGAATATAAATAGAATGGATATATTTACAGGGTAAGGCGCACAACGCTGCAGCAATCGTTCAGGGGAGCGCGTGCACACCAGAAAAACCCCCCGTCGTCGTCGTCATCGTCCAAGCACCGACCACAGGATCGCCGCTCGTGACATTACCCGCCGGCGGCAGAAGCACCGTCCCGGTGCAATTAGGGCCCGGGCTGAGAGTGGTACGGTTTTAGACGCGAGACATGGACTATGTCACTCGCGATTGTTGCAGAGGCCGACGTAGGATTTAGCGGAGCGATTTCATAGGTCACATTAGTGACTTTGCGTACGACGCGGGTAAGGGCCAGCATAACGGGAGAGAAGTTTTTCGCATAGGCCAACGCGACGTGACGGGAACCACAGCAAGACGAGCGATCCTGGAGGGAAGTTCACCTCCCGGTGTCGGCGGTCATAGAGACATTTTTGTTTGACCTGTGAAGCCGACAAGCGATCGCGGGCAACCTGACGGGCGATGTCAGCACGGGCAAGAGCATCACGAGCATAGGCAGAGGATGTGTCTGCGTGAGCATGAAGTATGGTGTCCATAGGTAATGGTGGGTCGTAGCCAAACAGTAGATAAAAAGGTGAATAGCCAGCTGTGTCGTGACGAGAAGAGTTGTAGGCGAAGGTCACAAAAGGCAAGTTAATGTCCCAGTCTCGGTGGTCCTCAGACACGTACATAGCAAGCATATCTGTGAGAGTACGGTTGAGGCGTTCAGTAAGGCCGTTTGTCTGTGGATGGTATGCAGTGGTGAACTTGTGATTGGTCTTGCAAGAACGAAGAATGTCGTCGACCACTTTAGACAGGAAGCAGCGGCCGCGGTCCGTGATTAACTGACGAGGAGCACCGTGGCGCAGGATGACGTCGTGAAGAAGGAAATCGGCTACATCAGTAGCACAGCTGGTGGGAAGTGCTCGTGTAACAGCGTACCGCGTTGCGTAGTCAGTAGCGACTGCAACCCATCTATTGCCAGTGGTTGACATGGGAAAAGGCCCTAGAAGATCGAGTCCCACCCGGAAAAATGGTTCATCAGGGATGTCGAGGGGCTGAAGGCTGCCAGCAGGCAGTAGGGCAGGAGTCTTGCGTCGCTGGCAGTGGTCACAAGCCGCAACGTACTGTCGCACAGAACGGTAGAGACCAGGCCAAAGGAAGCGCCTACGGATGCGATCATACGTGCGTGACACGCCTAGGTGTCCGGCCGTCGTCGGTGCATCGTGAAGCTGGCGCAAAACAGTAGAGCGAAGATGCGCGGGGACAACAAGCAAGAGCTCAGCGCCGTCAGGCCGGGCGTTGTAGCGGTGTAAGGTGTCATTGTGGAGCGCAAACATCCGTAGGGAAGGGTCAGGGTGTGGCGAGTTGAGACCGTCTATAATAGGCCGCAAAGATGAGTCGCGGCGCTGTTCGTCAGCTATGTGGTCGAAGTCTGTAATGGCCAGAACAAAGGTGTCAGATTCATCTTCCAGTGTATCAGGGGGATCGACCGGGTATCGTGACAAGCAGTCAGCGTCTTGGTGAAGCCGTCCAGATTTGTAGAAAACAGAAAATGAGTACTCTTGCAAGCGGAGTGCCCAACGGCCAAGGCGACCAGTGGGATCCTTGAGCGAGGAGAGCCAGCAAAGCGCATGGTGGTCTGTAATAACTGAAAAGTGCCTGCCATACAGGTACGGACGGAATTTTGCGATGGCCCAGACGAGTGCTAAGCACTCGCGTTCTGTGATAGAGTAATTTTGCTCCGATGGCGACAGAAGGCGGCTTGCATAGGCGACCACGCGGTGGAGGCCGTGCTGCTGTTGTGCAAGGACGGCGCCTATACCGTGGCCACTGGCGTCGGTACGAACGTCCGTGCTGGCTGACGGGTCGAAATGTGCTAGAACAGGTGAGTTCGTTAGGATGGCAACGAGCGATGAAAAGGCGTCCGCTTGGTCACGACCCCAAGTGAAAACGACGTCCTTCTTGAGTAGGCCAGTTAGAGGGCGGGCCACTTCCGCGAAGTTCTGGACAAAACGACGGAAGTATGAACACAGGCCAAGAAAACTGCGGACATCCTTGGCCGACCGTGGAGTAGGGAACTGACTAACCGCGCGGACTTTGTCAGGGTCTGGCTGCACGCCTGCAGCGTCAACAAGGTGGCCGAGAACGCAGATTTGACGGTGCCCAAAGCGACATTTCGACGAGTTAAGCTGAAGACGAGCGCGGCGAAAAACATCAAGGACGGTGGACAGGCGAGTGAGATGGCTCTCAAACGTAGTCGAAAAAACGATAACATCGTCCAGGTAGCAAAGGCATATGGACCACTTGATGCCTGGAAGAAGAGAGTCCATCATGCGCTCGAAAGTAGCAGGGGCGTTACATAGGCCAAAAGGCATCACTTTAAATTGATAGAGGCCATCAGAAGTCACGAAGGCGGTCTTCTCGCGGTCTTGGTCGTCCACAGCGATTTGCCAGTATCCTGAGCGCAGGTCGATGGAAGAGAAATATCTGGCGCCATGCAAGCAGTCCAGCGCGTCATCAATACGCGGGAGAGGATACACATCCTTCTTGGTAATCTGGTTAAGGTGGCGGTAGTCTACACAGAATCTCCAGCTATTGTCCTTCTTTTTCACGAGTACGACGGGAGAGGCCCAAGGACTGCATGAGGGTTCAATTATGCCTTTGCCCAGCATTTTCTCCACTTCCTGTTGGATGACAGCACGCTCCGGAGCTGACACACGGTAAGGCCGTCGGTGAATAGGACTCGCATCGCCGGTATGAATGCGGTGGGTGACGACGGAAGTCTGGCCCAAAGGACGGTCGCCAAAGTCAAAGATATCCTGGTAGGAAACCAGCACGCGGCGAAGGGCAGCGGACTGTGCCGGAGCGAGGTCTCCTGATATCATGCGGGCGAAGTGGTCGCAGGACGAACCTGACTGCGACGACGGCGGTGAAAAATCCGGTGGAGGTTCTGTGGTCAAGGCAGAAACCGTGTGGCCGGCCAATGGGGTCAGATGAGCGAGTGATATGCCGCGAGGAAGAACTTGCGTCGAGTAGCCAAAATTGAGGATGGGAAAGGCGGTGCCGTTGTTTCTAACTGTCACCACCGTATAGGGTAGCGCGACGTTGCGTGTCATGGCGACCTCAGGAATAGGGCAGGCAACGTAGTCGCCGTCGGGTAGGGGCGGAAAGGCTGACAGCTGGACGTATATTGCGGCTTGCGGAGGCAGTCGAAGAAACTCGACGGAGCGTAGCCGGGGTGGGCCGGCATCAACGTTGTCGGGGCACGAAGGAAGTTCTAGCCGGAGAAGGCCCGCGGAGCAGTCGATAAGGGCAGCGTGAGTGGACAGAAAGTCGATTCCCAAGATGAGGTCATGGGGGCACTGTTCTAGAACAGCAAAAAGAACAGATGTGTGGCGACCAGAAATAGTGATGCGTGCAGTGCACATTCCAAGTACGGCAGGTGTACTCCCGTCGGCTACTCGGACGGTAGGTGAAGTCGCGGGCGTCAGGACTTTCTGGAGGCGGCGCCGGAGGCTCGAGCTCATTACAGAAATTTGTGCGCCGGTATCAACAAGAGCGGTAACTGCCACACCATCAACCAGAACTTCAAGAAGGTTGCATCGGGTATAAGGGACAATCAGAGGATTTTCAGGCCGGGTCGTAAATGCAGCGTCACCTCCGGGGGCTGCACTGGCTAGTTTTCCGAGAGGTGGCCAAAGGGAGACCGAGAGCGGCGAGGTTGGGGCGAGCGGGACTGACGGCGCTGGGGCGATGGTGAGCGGCTGATCCGGGTTTCCCTAGGAGGACGTTCAGCACTCGAGGCCTCAGGACGGAACGACGGGGCATATGGTGCATGGTCCGGGCGATTGTAAGTGTTTGGGCGATAGGACGTGGGCCAGCGGCTGCGGCAATGGCGGGCGATGTGTCCAATCCTAGAGCACGTGAAGCAGATGGGCCGGTCATCAGGTGTGCGCCAATCGGCTGGATTTCGATAACGTGGCCTGAAGGTCGTGTTCGGTCTTGCAGCAGCGACGACAGGGGCGACCGGGTTGGTAGCAGTATGACCGTTATCAAAGGTGGGTAAAATGCCCATATTCGCGACCTCTAGGCGAACCACGGCCTGAATTAGCGAAATCGGAGCCAGGTTGTTGCTTTGCATACCGTCATGAGGTGTAACGGGTGCCATGGCCTCGAGTTCTCGACGGACGATCCTGGTGACGTTTTCTGGAGCTTGCGCTTGCCGAAGCGTGGCTAAACGTTCGCAGGAGGACGTGGCAGCCGTATTAGGAAGTCGGTCGAAGCGGTGAGTGATACGTTGACTTTTGGCCAGCTCAAAACGACGACATTCAGCGATGACCGACTCCACCGTTGAGCAGTTCTTACACAGTAGCAGATTGAATGCGTCGTCGGCTATGCCTTTCAGTACGTGGCCCACTTTGTCCACTTCAGGCATGTCCTTGTCGACCTTGTTGCACAGAGACAACACGTCCTGAATATACGAGATGTACGGCTCCGTAGACGTCTGAGCACGAACTGCGAGCTCCTGCTTGGCCGCTAGTTGTCGTGCGATAGGTCTCCCAAATAGATCCCGTAATTTCTGCTTACAGACGTCCCAACTCATCAGATCTGCCTCATGCGTCTCGAACCAGAGTAGCGCAGTGCCCCGCAAATAGAAGATGAGATTCGCCAGCATTATGGTCGGGTCCCACTTGTTAGTGCGGCTGACGCGCTCATACATTGCCAGCCATGCATCGACGTCCACGCCGCTGGTGCCGTTGAATGTCCCGGGATCACGAGGGTGCAAGAGAATGGCCGGTGACGGGTCTTGGTCACACTGGGTCGCTTGGTCGGTCATTGTGGTGGCAGCAACGCGCCGTCCGCTGCGAAGATCCAGTTCCCGGTGTTGTAGCGAGCGTACCCCGCACGTCCACCAAAGATGTTACGGGGAGACTATAAATAGAATGGATATATTTACAGGGTAAGGCGCACAACGCTGCAGCAATCGTTCAGGGGAGCGCGTGCACACCAGAAAAAACCCCCGTCGTCGTCGTCATCGTCCAAGCACCGACCACAGGATCGCCGCTCGTGACAATATCTCGGAGTTCAAGAAGAAGGTCGCCGCTAGCCAATTTCGTAGCTTTGTGTAGCCGGCCCCTATTGTCTTTGTCAGGCATTTTGAAACAAGAAAAGGTGAGATCGTTCTCACCGCCTTTTCGGGTTTTTCACAATGGATTACGTGGAATCGAGGGAAATTTTCAGTTTGCCGGCCAAAAAATTTGAATACATCTTCGGTGCGCCCCCGCTTAAGGGGGCGATCTGGTAATGCAGGGAAAGAAAAAGCCATCAAAAATAATAATTTTTCGGCAGGAACGCCAGCCACCCACCATGGAGCCCAACAAGGGGACGATGTAGGACCTGTAAACACAAGTCCCACAAACGCCAGCTGTACGTACCCGCTATAACCAAATACGTATAAGCAAGGGTGGTTATAACACACAAGGTTAACCCTCGCCGCCAGGAATGCTGGAAGTAAATGGAAGAGAAAAGAAGACAGGATAGATTGAAAGTGAGAGAGAAAGACCAAGATTGAAGAGAATGACAGGAAAAGGCGACTACCGATTTCCCCCGGGTGGGTCAGCCCGGGGGTGCCGTTATGTGAAGCAGAGGCCAAAGAGGTGTTTTGCCTCCGCCGGGGGGCCTTAAAGGTCCATACACCCGGCATTAGCTCAACCTCCAGGATCCCCCTTTCCCCAGACACGGCTAAGCCACGCACAGCTACGCGTGGGAGGGTCCAACCCCCGTGTGCTCGGGTCCGTGGTGTCGCAACACACCAAACGCCTGCTGACGCAGACGCCCCTGCGGGGACATGGCTAATGTTAATCCATTTATATGTACAATAAAAAATGAAGTAGGGTTGCTAAAAAATCACATGATATAACATTCACATTCGTTAGCGGTCATTCAGGATAATGGGGTAATGAGTGTGCTGATGAGCTGGCCAAAAAGGCAGCAAAAACAGGAGCAAGTATAGATATGCCCATTACCAAAGCATTTATAAAACAGCTACACAAACGATGTCTAGCGAGTTGGAACAAGGAATGTATGGACGAAGACAATACGTCCTACACAAAACAGTGGGTTAAGAGTGTTCACTGTATTCCAGAGACTTTTCCAATGGGATATTATGCAACACAGGCTCTATCTGGCCACGGCCAGTTCCCATTTTATTTGAAAAGATTTAGAATTATAGACTCAGAAATGTGCCGCTGTGGAATGATAGGAGAATCATTTGATCCCTATCTTACTACATGTATATTAACAGAAGAAGAATGCAAGGAATTGCGGCTCAGTTGTGGTAGTGACATTCAGAAATACAGGCCAGAAATAGTGATAAAAAGTCAATAAATCTGATAGAGGCCATCACAAAGAAGATTAACGAAGTAATGCAGCGAAGGTAAAAGTTCACAGAGTTAAGTATATTATAGCAATAACACAACACACACCTGATGAATATCCCTAGTCATATCAATATTACAAGGGTAAATATGGTCATAATAATGAATGAGTGTTGTCAGTTATGAGGTAAAAAGATTTTGACACAAGCAGCATAGATGGGAATAGTATTTTTTGACACTATCATAATTATTATTGTGTACTACTTAATACTTTGTGTTTGTATGTTATATTCACTGTAAGTGTAATTGAGAATTGTTGTGTAGTTGTGTTTACGTCCAATGTGCTCAAGTAACTATGTCTGTAACAACACAGTAACTGAGTTGATGAGTGCGTATAGTGCCGGATATCATGATTATGGCACACTATTATATGTATGTATATGGATTACCCAAGTTTGTATAGCTTTTGTTTGAAGTGTATTTGAACGTTCAGAGTATTACCACTACTAGGAATCACTGGTACATCCTTAGGATAGATGTAAAGCTTAATGAGAGAGACAGTATTGTTTTGTTATAGTTTGAAGAATGTAGAGTGAAGTGGCAGCAATGTGTTGTGTGTTGTGTTTAATGGCGCATAAGCAACTAAGGCTATCATGCGCCAACCACAAGGTAAAGTTTCTTTTCGACAGTTGGGTCACCTGATCAACAGTCCTTGTCTAAGCAAGGACCCCCAGGATCCCAACAAATTAAAAAACCTCAGTCTTCTTCTCGGAGAAGAGAAGGTGAATGAGGTGTATTATAATGTGAAATGAAGCGCAGGGTCAGATTCATAGTTTTTCGAGGACACCTGCTTCCCTTATAAAGCTAAAAACGTATGCCATATTTACTAGTGCGTCTTCGCCTAAAATTAATGATGGATGAAAAGGAACGTGTTCATTGTAATACAAAGTAAAATATTTTTTTCTCGGTGTTTGGAGTTTCGTGCATGATATTAATATGTGGCTTACGGTAAGTTCATCTCCGCATTTTTCACAAACAGGCTTGTCTTGTTTTGTCAGTAGGAAATTGTGAGTAAGATGCGTGTGTCCAATGCGGAGGCGACATAATATGACTTCGATGAAGCGTTTTTCGTGTGAGCATGACTTCCATTCTTCTATGTTAGCTTTTACTAGATGTAGTTTATTGTTTACTTCTTTTTTCCATGTAGACTGCCATTTATTTCGCAGTTTATGGAACACTAATTTCATGGAATCTTTGTAAGGTATTCTCACATTTATGATTTCTTTATGCCGCGCTTTCGCAGCACATTCATCTGCTTTCTCATTGCCACTGATTCCGACGTGGCTCGGCACCCAACAAAATTTTATGTTGTGTCCTTGGCTGAAGTGCTGTGAGTACACTTAGTGAGTCTGTGTAAATGATGCTGTTCTCAATGTTCTCATTTATTATTTTTTCTACAGCCACAGAGACTGCGTAACACTCGGCAGTGAAAATGGATGCACACTGAGGTAGGCGCACAGTTTTTTCCCAATTGCCTTGTATCACGGCACTTCCCACGTAGCCTGCAGTTTTCGAACCATCGGTATAAAATGCTGAGTGTTCCGCGTATTTTTCGTTTAGTGCTAAATATTCTTGTAATATATGTTCATGCGGTGTTAGTTTTTTCTGAAATTGCGTTAATGTTAAGTCGCACACAGAGGGCAGGCGATACCAAGGCGGGAATGGATCGGGATTCTGGGCTATATGAAGCAATGTGTCCATTATATCTAATTCTTGGCATCTCTTCAAAGCGGAGAAGGAGTGGTCTTATTGCATGGGGTTTGTTGGTAAACAGTGTTCGCGATGGGCACCTTGTAACTATTTGGTAACAGATATGTTTTGGCAGTGAACGGATTTTTAGCATGTATCAGCATATGAGCATAGTTCTGTCTGAAAGTGGTGGTTCATTGGTTTCTACATACAGACTGTTTATGGGCGAGGTCTTGTATGCACCAGTTGAAAGACGTAAACCTAAGTTATGTACTGGGTCCAGGCGGTTCAAGTATGACTTCCTTGCTGAACCATACACTATGGATCCATAGTCTAAGCGGGAGCGTATAACAGAGCGATAGATTTGTAGAAGGCATAGCCTATCAGATGATTATTGTGGTTTATTGGCGCAAGGGCCAGACGTGGCCAAAGAGCGCCAAGACGATGGTAATGGCTTTTTAGTGTACATGAATAGTGGACTATATGAACATTAAATGTGACATGGCTGTAAATGGGCCTAAAAACAGTCGCTGTAAAGTGCGTAAAATCAATACGTAATAAGATTATGGCAATGACTAATTATGTGTGCTATGGACATGAACAATGCATTGCGAAGGAATGATACGACTTACAAAATATTAAAGATGCGAAAATTAGCCACAAGCACAAGTGCCTAAACAGAGCTCTTGAAACACAAGGGCCTGGAGGCATGTGCTATAAAAACTATCACAGCAACATCCTCTCGAGAGAGGATGCGCTATGAACTCATTGGGCTAATAACATGTAGCACAACATCTTTCAAGAATGCGAGGACTGCGTTGGTGTCAAAAAGCGGTTCTTTACCGAGAAACAGCAGGATGGAGAGGGATATAATAGCGATATGCTAGCGGAAAATGTTTCTTTCTCTTTCGGCTTCCCGACACTCCAAGAGGACGTGAAGGACGGTGAGCCTCTCGCCACATCTACCACAGGTTGGAGGATCATTCTATTGAGTGGTAAAGTTGTGAGTACCATATGTATGTCCTATTCTGAGAAGACAGAATAGGACGTCACTTCGCCGTGTTTTCGATGCAGAGGGCCAGAAACCTAACTGTGGCTTTATAAAGTGAAGCTTATTATTTGTTTCCGCATCCCACAAGCGTTGCCAGTGGCTTCGCAGTTTCTTACGCAAGAAAGGTTTCAAATCTGTTACAGGGACAGCAGCTGTAGGATTAATAGCGTGCGATGTTATTGATGTGGCCATTTGGTCAGCAAGAACATTACCCTCAATGTCTCTATGCCCAGGCACCCAGCATATTATGATTTGCTGTTTAGATGCATAAGCAGAGCAGATCAGTGAGTAGAGGATGATAATTACAGGGTGTTTATGTTTTTGCGGCATCATTAACGCTTTAACAACGCTTAAAGAGTCGGTAAATATTACAGCCTTTTGGAGTTTCAATCTATCAATGTGTTTCACTGCCATAGTACTGCATAGGCTTCGGCCGTAAAGATACTTGCTTGGGGATAAGTACATCGGATTCCGAGAAGGACGGACTGACTGCCGCATAGGAAACGCCAGCATGTGACTTTGATGCATCTGTGTAAAATTCAGGGCAAGAGTACTTAGAATCCCGCCGAGGTGGCTCAGTCAGCTAAGGCGTTGCGCTGCTGAGCACGAGATCGCGGGATCGAATCCCGGCCGCGGCGACCGCATTTCGACGAAGGCGAAATGCAAAAACGCCCGTGTGCTTGCGTTGTAGTGCACGTTAAAGAACCCCAGGTGGTCAAAATTATTCCGGAGCCCTCCACTACGGCGTGCCTCATAATCAGAACTGGTTTTGGCACGTAAAACCCCAGAAAGAAGAAGAGTACTTAGACTTTAGTTCTAAAAAGTGCATTTGAATGTGTGCATCTGGCGCGTGTTTTGTGACTTCAATAAACGATGTGTCGCATTCAACCAGCAGCCACTGCCACGGCGGTAGCAGCTTCGCTGGAGGCATTAGGGAATGTTGAAGTAGTGAAGCACCCATTTATTCACTGAGCTTTCTCACGCGTAGCGAAAAGGGCTGCTTCGCTGTTGGTCGATTATTGAATAGTGTGGCACATGTGGTATCGTTTATGGTAAAATAGGTAGGATGTGTACGGTTTGAATTTGTTTTAAGGAAATATGTAAAACTGGCATAAGTCCTCTGAAGGTAGAGCGACCACACGTTTGCTTCCACATAAAGGCTTTGTACGGGGCTTGTCCTGAAGGCTCCAGTCGCGAGGCGGATTCCTAAATGGTGAACAGGATCCAACATCTTTAAAGCACTGGGTGCAGCAGACTGATAGACTATCGCGCCGTAGTCAAGTCGTGAGCCGACAAGGCACCTATACAAGTTTAAAATGCATTTCCTGTCACTGCCCCATGTTGTACGTGACAGCAACTTCAATAAGTTCATTGTTTTCAGGCACTTAGCCTTCAAATATTTGATGTGCGAAACAAATGTGAGTTTCGAGTCCAGTATGATGCCGAGAAACTTGTGCTCTTTGCTTACAGGTAATGTGGTACCAGAGAGCTCAATAGAAGGGTCTGGTACTATTCCTCTCTTATTAGTGAAAAGGACGCATGTGCTTTTTTGTGGGCTCAACCAAAAAACCGTTTTCATCAGCCCATTTAGCCACTTTATTTAAGCCATGCTGGACATGTCGTTCGCAGACAGCAAAGTTGCACGATTTAAAACCAATCTGGACATCATCTACATATACAGAGTAGAACATCGTTCGTGGAATAGCCGTGCGTAGAGAGTTCATTTTCACAATAAACAGTGTACAGCTAAGCACACCGCCTTGCGGGACACCAGTTTCCTGGGTGAAAGACCTCAACAATGCCCAGCCCACCCTTACACGAAAGGTACAGTTAGAAAGGTAGCTTTCGATAGTACTCAACACATTGCCGCCCACACCCATAGCGGATAGGTCTCGGATAATACCGTAGCGCCATGTGGTATCATACGCTTTCTCTAAGTCAAGAAATAAAGATAGAAAAAACTTTGTGTATGAAGGCATCCCTTATAATCCCCTCAATACGGACAAGGTGGTCTGTAGTCGACCTACCTTCTCGGAAGCCACACTGGTACGGATCTAGTGTTCCATTGCTTTCTAGGAGATAGACAAGGCGCCGGTTAATAATCTTTTCGAAGAGCTTACACGACAGCTTGTCAAGGCAATGGGTCTGTAACTACTAGGCAAGGACGGGTCCTTGCCTTGTTTAAGTATAGGGATTATTATAGCTTCTTTCCAGGAAGATGGAATGTACCCAGCAGCCCACATGACATTAAAAAGAAACAGGAGGGTCTTTTGTGTTTCAGGGTGTAGGTGCTTGATCATTTCATACATGATACGGTCAGCACCTGGTGCTGAGGTGTTGCAACAAGCGAGAGCAGTTTTAAATACAGCTAAACTAAACGGGCGGTTGTAATCTTCATTTCGAGCACATTTCCGATTAACGGGCTGTCGCTCTGCACGTTATTTGAACCTCATGAATGTTTCTGTGTAATGAGCTGCACTGGATACATATTCAAAGTGTTCGCCCAGACAATCTGCCTGATCTTCCAGGCTATCTCCTTGGGTACTTACTAAGGGCAGAGGGTTCGACTCCCGGCCTTTCAATTTATTCACCCTATGCCATACTTTCGCCTCATCTGTGTAAGAATTTATGCAAGAGAGGTACCTCTCCCAACTCTCTCTTTTTGCACGTCGACGGGTTCTTCTGCCTTGTGACTTAACCTGCTTGAAATTAATGAGGTTTTCGGTGGTTGGAGAATTGCGAAGCAATCCCCAAGCTTTGTTTTGGTTTTTGCGTGCTTTCCTACATTCATCGTTCCACCAAGGGATGCGGCGCTTCTTGGTCAATCCGTTAGTTTGCGTAATAGATCTCGTAGCAGCGTCAATAATAAAACATGTTAGATAAGCCACAGCATCGTGTACATTAAAATCAGCAATGTCATCGCCACATAAACATATAAGTTCTCGGAACAGTTGCCAGTTGGCCGAGTCCACGTTCCATCGAGGAAAACTTGGCAAGCATCCATCTTGTTTTGTTGAGTTTAACATAATAGGGAAGTGGTCGCTCCCTAAGGGGTTCTTGAGAACAGACCACTCCAGGTACGGTATTAGTGTACTCGATACTATACTTAAGTCAATGGATGAGTATCTGTTATGTGTAGCGCTGAAATACGTTGGCTCTTTCTGGCTAAGTATAGATGCACCTGAAGAAAACAGAAAGTTTTCAATTAGGCGCCCTCTCGCATCGCAACGAGAGTCTCCCCACAAAGTGTTATGTGCATTTAAATCTCCGACAACTATATATGGCGGCGGAAGTTCATCTATGTAATTTTGAAACTGTGTCTTGGAAAGTTGATAGCAAGGGGGGATGTAAATCGAACTAACCGTGACTAGTTTACCAAACAGTACTGCTCGGGCAGCAACTGCTTCAAGGGAAGTTCGGAGGTTTAATTGTTGACAGGCAACACCTTTATCGACAATTATAGCGACACCGCCCGACGAGGCGGTAGCGTCGTCACGGTCTTTGCGAAAAACGGCGTATTGCCTTAAAAAGTTTGTGTTTCCTGATTTCATATGCGTCTCCTGGACACAAAGCACCCTCGGACTATATTTATGAAGGAGCTCTTTAACGTCATCGAGGTTATGGAGAAGTCCCTTAACGTTCCATTGCAATATTTGCGTGTCCATATTGAGAAGAGGTTTGCGCTGTGTGTGAAGGGACTCTAAATTAGCTTACAGAGCCCTTGTCGGGCCCTGTTGGCCCCTTCTTGTGAGATGGCGGAGCAGTGGTAGCCGCAGCCGCCGAGGGGGCGGATGGCGTCACCGCCGGCTCACTACGTGTGAGCCGGACAGTAGCCGGAGACCGTTGTGACGCTGCCCCCTGACGCGCCACATCGGCAAAGCTGGTTTTAGACAACAGGTAGGTCACCCGCCTTCGTGCCTCTTTAAATGAAATATTCTCTTTCACTTTTATAGTAACAATTTCCTTTTCTTTCCTCCAGGACGGGCAGGACCGCGAGTATGCGGCGTGCTCCCACAGTTCACACAGCGGACAGAGTTTTTACACGATTCAGATGTGTGTTCCAAAGCACTACATTTAGCACATGTCAGTCGGCCTCGGCAGTTCTGAGAGCTGTGGCCGAATCTTTGGCACTTGGTCTTTGTCTGCCTGCGTGCCAGGCGCCGTCACCTACGTGACAATATACTTTCTTTCGGTACTCAGGATTGTTGAAAATGCGATGAACGATTGCCAAGAATGATAACACGGAAGTGTGTCACTTGCGCCAGTAGAACGCGCGAGAGATAACGCTGGGGAACGAAAAAACCAGAAACTTGGAATTCGAGAATTCCGTCTTCTGAACGAATGAAAGCAGCATTAGCACCCACGCATTTGCCTTGAGTGCGAGTAGAAGGCATTCTGCGAGCGTCTAGCATGGCCTGGCTGGGAGCCTCTGTTGTGGCCATCGTTGGGTAACGTAGCGTACCATCGCGTCGGTTGAGGCTAAGTTGTTTCAGAAACGCGCAGTCGCCCATGTATTTGTGCTGTTAAATTGCAGGAAATAATGCCGGGCAATAAGGGAATGCTTGGAATTCAGACTGTGGGAGATTGTCAAATTTTCTGGAGGATCAACACGTTTCAGCGATGTTCAATGCCTACATGAGAGAAGTATTTGCAAATGATCGAGCACCCGCATCCAGAGCATTTCAACGACCACCTAATGAGAGCAAGCGGAAGAGGCACTACGCTGAAACTCAGGAACTGTTTCGGAAGAAACAGTCCCAATGTGCCAAGATTGTTCTCGATGGTCAAGTATATTCAGCGGTAGCGGATCTACAGTCTTTCTTGGAAGAGTGGCGTCATCTGATGGAGACGGCCGCCCCAGCATCGGTGGATGTCAATGTGCAAAGACCTGCAACGACGGTAAACCCATAGACATTGATCACCGCCGCGTACATCAAGGCTGCAATGCTCGCGCCAGGATCAGCTTCGGGACCCAACCGTTTCTCTGCCAGGCGTCATCGGAGGGTGCCAGCTAAGAGTTCATAACTTAATAATGCTTCTGAAGAGATTGCCGGTCTTCCTATGTCAAGCCCGAACCATTTTCATAGCAATAACTTCACATGTGTTGGTGAGGCTTCTTCACAAGATTTACTTCAGGAGGTTGCTAGCGATCATAGACTTGGACGAGCGTCAGCGGGCTTTCATTCCTACGGATGGATGCGCCGAGAACGTTCAGCTGCTGGCCACGATACTGGATGGGGCTCGCCACTCGCTGGATGCACTTGTAATGACCTCGGTGGACATAGCTAAAGCCTTCGATACAGTCACCCATCGGGCTATAATTCCAGGGCTGCGGCGAAAGGTTTTGCGGAGGACTTTATCTCATATGTACAAGATTTCTATGAAACCTCAGTAACCGTCTTAACGTTTGAAAGAAAATCACTAGAGGCACATCCAGCGGCTGGGGTTAGACAGGGTAACCCTCTGAGTCATTTGCTCTTCAACCCCGTAAATGTCGAACTCCTGGAAAGGCTGGATCCAGAATGCGCATTCGGCAGTGGATGTTTGAAGATCCCTGTTATGGCCTTTGCGGACGACCTGATCCTGACAGCTCAGTCCAGTTCAAGGTCTAAAAGCCCATCTTAATCGACTTGAGAACTTTTTGAAAGAAAGAGAAATGAGAGCTAATGCAAGCAAGTTGGTGATCCTGCCATCCGGAAGAGACCATAAGGCAAAGGTTTGCGACGATGGCGTCTTCAAGCTGCACGGAGACGACGTTAGATATACGAAGGTGTCAGCAGCTTGCAGATATCTTGGGGTCAAGTTTTGAGCAACTGGTATAGATCAAACATCTATCAGAGAGAAGCTGAGCACACTTTTAGAGCGGCTAACTAAAGCTCCATTGAAGCCCCAACAAAGACTAGTCCTGAGGTACTACCTGCTTCCACGCCTCACCATCGTCTTACCTTGGACGCCATATCGTCGAAAACACTGCTAACACTGGACAGAATAACAAGATTGGCAGTGCAAAGATGATTGTCCCTTCCCCAAGATGTGCCAACCGGCTTTTTCTATGCGCCCATAGGTGAAGGTGGCCTAGGGATCCAATGTTTCCGATGATCCCGCCACTGCGACTTAAAAGATACGTGAAACTTGCCTAGTCTACGAATTCGGCATGTGTGTATGCAACAACCAAACGGACCTTCTCTGAGGCGAGGATTCAGCAGACAAACTATGTATGTACAAAAATCGGAATAGAAGGTCATCGAAAAATCCCAGCCTTTCTGGATCTCGATGTTACATAGCTCATTTGATGGAAGACAACTGCTGGACTGCAAAAATGTCAAAGGTTCCACAAGCTGGCTACGAGATGGAACATGCTTCCTAAACGGAAAGGCGTTCATTCATCTAGTTAGGTTCCATATTGGAGCCATGCCGAACTTTACTCGTCTCAAGAGAGAAAGGAAGGTATCTAAGCGTTGCAGGGCCGGTTGTGAATCCGACGAGTACTTGGGCCATATTCCCAAAACGTGCCATAGAACACATCATCACACGGCATGATAACATTCTCAATCATTTAGTGAAAAGAATAACTGAAGCCGGATGGCAAGTAATGCGGGAACCGCACTACAGCAAGTCGATGGGCACACGGATCCCCGACCAGCCAGAGCTGAAGTCGGAAGTGCATCACATGTTCCCAGGAAGGGTCCATTTGCAAGCAAATGATAATATTACTGTTTTCTTTATGTGCTTTGTGTTTACTTTATGGAATAAAGTTGTATGACTGCGATGAGGAAATAAGGAGCTGGCCAAGTTAGGCAGGCCCTTTTCTGAGCAGTAAAAAAATTGCCAAATGAGTCATCTAATTAGTGACGCGCATGAATGGATTAACGAGATGCCCACGGTCCCCACCAGTAAAATTTATCATAGAAAATGAAATCCAAATGTTTCTCTTACAAATGTAAAGAGAAAACCTTCTCAAACAACGATATATCGAACAAATTTAACAAATATTAAACTAATTCACCCAGCACACAGAATAGCAATAATGAAAAAAAAAACATTCAATCTTCAATACCAAACCAAATATTCAGATGATGATGATGATATTTGGTGTTTTGTGGCGCAAGGGCCAAATGTGGCCAAAGAGCGCCAAGACAATGAATGGTATGTTTGCGATGATCGGTGAGTTCTGATGATAGGATGCTATGTGGCTGTAAAGGGGCCTAAGAACAAATCGCGGTATATAGGCGTAAAACATACATCGAATAGGATTATGGTAGTGACGTGTGGAGTGATCTGTGGGTCGTGAATGTATGAAAAGTGGTCATGGTGTTAAAATTAAGGATATAAAAGTAGCACGATGCCTACCGAAGGCCTTTGTGGACAAAGACCTTGAGGCATGTGCTTTATTTAATAAGATACTGCAGCACCGGCCTCTGCAGAGAGGCCGTGCTACACGTCACCTGGATAGATAACACGAAAATTATATATGCCCTTTAAAAACGCCAGAAGTGATTGATATTTAAAAAGAGGTTCATTGCCCAAAAACATAGCAGGATGTAATGGTAATGGAAAATGTTTTTTCCTCTGAGGCTCCAACTCAGGGCACTGTAAGAGGACATGAAGTACACTGAGTGGCTCGCCACATTCGTCACAGACAGGCGGATCGCCACCGGACATTAGGTATGCGTGTGTACTGTATGTGTGTCCTATCCTGAGTCTGCAAAGTGTAACCTGTGTGTAGCCTGTTTTCGATTCTGACGGCCAATGAGCGAGATGAGGCTTGATAGTATGTAGTTTGTTGTTCGTTTCTCTGTCCCACAGACGTTGCCAGTAGGCTCTGACCTTTTTCTTGATAAATGGCTTTAGGTCCATTACAGGGACGGCTATGGGCGAAGTGGCAGCGTCTGTATGAGCAGATGTGGCTAGCTTGTCGGCCAACTCATTCCCTTCGATCTCGCGGTGCCCTGGCACCCAGCACAGCACAATTTGTTGCTTAGATGCATACGCGGTGCAAATTATGGAATAAAGAGCTATAATGACGGGGTTTCTGTGCCTACTGAGAGTTTTTAAACATTTCAACACGGATAAAGAGTCAGTAAAGATGATTGCCTTGGGTATGTCTAACCGTTTGATGTGTTTAACCGCCGCCAGGATGGCGTAGGCCTCCGCTGTAAAGATGGTTGTGTTTGGGTGTAGAACTGCGGCAGCCCAAAAGGATGGACCGACCGCCGCGTAAGACACGCCAGTGTGTGACTTTGAGGCGTCAGTAAAATATTCCGGACAAGAGTATTTGTGCTGCAATTCGAGGAAGTGCATACGGATATGTGCGACCGGCGCATACTTTGTAACATCAACGAAGGACAGATCACAGTCAATCAGCTGCCACTGCCATGGTGGCAGTTGTACAGGAGAGGACATGACATCGTGTTCGTGGAGCGACACATCCATCTCTTCGGCAAGACTTCTTACTCGCAGTGCGTAGGGCTTTCTTACGCTAGGGCGGTTCTGAAAGGTTTGGGCACTGGACAGGTCATTTATAGTTGTGTAGGTAGGGTGTGTTTTGCTTGAGTTTACTTTCAGGAAATACATAAAGGACAAGTACGTTCTCTGCAGATGGAGTGACCATTCATTTGATTCTGCATATAGGCTTTCTACGGGGCTTGTTCTGAATGCACCCGTAGAGAGGCGGATGCCCAGATGGTGGACAGGGTCCAACATCTTCAAGGAGCTCGGAGTCGCGGAGTGGTATATAATGGAACCGTAGTCTATACGTGATCGAATCAGGCTCTTATAGAGATTCAGTAGACATTTTGTGTCACTACCCCACGTAGTGCGAGACAACACTTTCAAGATGCTCATTGTCTTCATGCACTTATTTCTTAGATACTTTAGATGTGGGATAAATGTTAACTTCGCGTCCAGAATTATGCCTAGAAATTTGTGTTCAGTTTTTACAGGTAGACCCTCACCTTGCATCTCGATGTTGGGATCAGGGTGCAGACCTCTCTTTCTGGAGAAGAGGACGCATGTGGACTTTTGTGGGTTAAGCCTAAATCCATTCTCGTCTGCCCACTTACATAGTTTGTTCAAACCAAGCTGAACCTGCCGCTCACAGATTGCAAGGTTACATGAGGTGAACCCTATCTGCACATCGTCGACATATACTGAATAAAATAGGTTGCGTGGGATGTACAGACGCACCAAATATTCAGAGACGGATCCAAATCAGAAGAGAAAGTAGGGCCAGCCTTCATCCAGTTAAATCCGTCCAACAAAGTAATCCATGAACAACAGTTTTGTCTCCCGAGTTACAGCTCTAACTCAAACAGAAGCAATGGCTATAATCCAAGCACTAGAATACATTGCTCATCTACCGGCAAACGAAGTTATTCAAATCAAGTCAGATAACCTATCATGTATAAAAGCTTTGAACAATCCCATAAATTTAGACCCCTTTATAAAAAGTTAAAACTGATGATGTGTGGTGTTTTATGGCGCAAGGGCCAGGTATGGCCAAAGAGCGCCATGACAAGTGGTAATGTAATCGATGAGCTGTTATGACGCGGGCAATGAGTTTCTCATGGTAGATGTAACATGGCTGTAAAGGGGCCTAAAAACTGTCGCTGTAAATGGCGTAAAACATATAGGTAATAAAATAATGATAGTGACTGAAGTGGCGTATGCTATGAGTTGAAAGGTGGAAGGTTGTGATAACATTACACGTATTTAAAAATGAAAAAGTGATGGATGACCAGTAGCACAACAGCCTCACCAGGTACCTTGAGTACAAGGGCCGGAGGCATGTGCTATAAACAAGGGTTGACATCGCAACAGCGGCCTCTCGCAGGAGGCTGTGCTACGAATTTCTTGGACAGAATACATTGAGTGTACGAACGTCATTTAAAAAGGCTAAGACAGACTTCATGTCAAATAGCGGTTCTCTGCCTAGAAACAGTGCTAGGTGAAGTGGTATACACTGCTTGTACGCTAAGGGGAAGTGTCTTTTTCTCTCGGCTTGTGCTTCGCGACATTCCAGGACATGCTGAACACTGAGGGTGTCTCCACATCTACTACACAATGGATGTTCACCGCCAGTCAACAAAAAGCTATGTGTTCCATAAGTGTGCCCTATTCTCAGACGACAGAATAGGACATCACTTCGTCTTGAGTTGGTCAGTGATGGCCAATACCCCAAATGTGGCTTAACCACGTGGAGCTTATTAAGAATTTCAGCGTCCCACTGATGTTGCCAGTACGTTCTCAGTTTTTTCCGCAAATATGGCTTTAGGTCAACAAATGGAACACCTATGGATATGTCGCAAGATTTTGTATCTAAGGAAGTTGCCATTCGGTCTGCTAGCACGTTACCTTCAATACCTCTGTGTCCAGGCACCCAGCATAGCGTTACATGTTGGCCAGAGGCATAAATAGCACATAGGAGAGAGAAAAGTTCTGCAATTACTGGATTTTTGTGTTTGCAGCATGATGTCAATGTTTTAACGACGCTTAATGAGTCTGTGTATATGACCGCCTTATGTAGTTTTGACTGCTTGATGTGTTTCGCAGCGGACCATAGTGCATACGCCTCTGCTGTAAAGATGCTTGTGTGAGGGTGGAGAACATCGGACTCCGAATAGTTTGGGCCGACGACTGCATATGATACACCGGCATGTGATTTAGATGCATCTGTGTAATATTCTGGGCACGAGTACTTAAATTGTAACTCTAGGAAATGCATACGAATGTGGGCCTCTGGAACGTGCTTCGTTACCTCCACAAATGACGTGTCGCAGTCAATGGTGCGCCACAACCACGGCGGTAACGGCTTAGCAGGAGCCATTAGGCGATTTTCAAAAAGCGGGACGTCCATTTCTTCACTCAGCCTCCTCACACGGAGCGAGAATGGCTCTCTCGCTGCAGGCTTGTTATGAAAAAGTGTTGCAGAGGTCATATCGTTGATGATAGAATAACAAGGATGGTCTTTATCAGTATGTACTTTTAGAAAGTAATTAAAATTAGAATATGACCGTTGTAGATCAAGGGACCATTCGTTCGACTCGACATAGAGGCTTTGGACAGGGCTTGTCCTGAAGGCACCGGTGGCAAGGCGGATACCAAGATGATGCACAGGGTCGAGCATCTTGAGTGCACTGGGGGCAGCAGAATGATACACTACAGCGCCGTAGTCTAAACGCGATCGTACAAGGCTCCTGTAGAGGTTCGTGAGGCATTTCCTGTCGCTACCCCATGTTGTGTGTGACAGTATTTTCAGGATGTTCATTGTTTTCAGGCACTTAGTTTTGATATACTTGATGTGAGGAATGAATGTCAGTTTCGAGTCGAGTATAACGCCTAAGAATTTATGTTCAGTGTTGATTGGTATGTGTTGTCCGTGGAGCATAATATCAGGATCTTGTATTAAGCCTCTCTTTCTAGAGAAAAGTATACAGGAGCTTTTGAGAGGGTTTAGCTTGAAACCATTTTCATTTGCCCATTTGACACTTTGTTCAGTCCGAGCTGAACCTGACGCTCGCATATTGCAAGGTTACAAGACTTAAATCCTATCTGCACATCATCGACATATACTGAGTAAAACATAGAGGATGGTGTGGCTTTGTGAAGGGAATTCATTTTCACAATGAAGAGGGTGCAACTAAGCACGCCCCCTTGTGGCACACCAGTCTCTTGAATGAAGCTTCTGGACAGGGCATTGCCCACTCTAACGCGGAATGTGCGCTTAGTCAAGTAACTTTCTATCATGTTTAACATGTTGCCGCGTACACCCATTGCAGATAGGTCTCGAAGGATTCCGAATCGCCATGTTGTGTCATAGGCTTTCTCCAAGTCCAGAAATACAGATAAAAAGAATTGTTTGTGTATATAAGCGTCTCTAATGTTTCCCTCAATGCGAACGAGGTGGTCTATTGTTGACCTACCTTCCCTGAAACCACATTGGAAGGGGTCAAGTAGACGGTTGCTTTCCAGATAATAGATTAGACGCCGGTTCACCATTTTTTCATATAACTTGCACATACAGCTTGTAAGTGCTATTGGCCTATAGCTGCTGGCTAATGCAGGGTCTTTGCCTTGTTTATAAATTGGGATGATAATGGCTTGTTTCCATGAGGATGGAATATGTCCGGATGACCACATGGTATTGTAAAGACACAGAAGCGTGTTTAATGTTTCTGAGTGCAGGTTCTTGATCATTTCGTATATTATGCGGTCACCACCTGGTGCTGAGTTGCTGCAAGAACTGAGAGAAGCCTTGAGTTCTGCGAGACTAAATGGACGGTTGTAGGTCACTTCTGTTGTGCCCTTTCGTTTGAGGCGCTCCCGCTCTGCGTGTTCCTTGAACTTTAGGAAAGTTGGCTCATAGTGGGATGTACTGGAAATGCTTTCAAAATGCTCGCCCAGGAAATCAGCTTGATCTTTCATACTGTCACCTTGAGTGTTTACTAAGGGAAGTGGTAGTGTTTCCCGGCCCCCGCAGGGGCGTCTGCGTCAGCAGGCGTTTGGTGAGCTGCGCCACCACGTACCCGAGCACATGAGGCTTGGACCCTCCCGCGTGTAGCCGTGCGCGGCTTAGCCGTGTCCGGAGAAAAGGGGATCCTGGGGGTTGAGCCAATGCCGGGTGTTTGGACCTTTACGGCCCCTCGGCGGAGGCAACACACCCCTTTGGCCTCGGCTTCACGTAGACGGCACCCCCGGACTGACCCACCCGGGGGAAATCGGTAGTTGCCTCTTCCTGTCTCTCTCTACAATCTTCGTCTTTCTCTTTCGACTTTTCATCTTTCCTGTCTTCTACTCTCTTCTATATTACTTCCTATTTTCTTGGCAGCGAGGGTTAACCCTGTGTGAGTAGCCAACCTAGGTTATTTCATATTCGGTTATAGTGGTGACGTACGGCTGGCGTCTGCAGGACCTGTGTTTACAGGCCCTGTAGCGTCCCCTTGTTGGGCTCCATGGTGGGTGGCTGGCGTTGCTGCCGAAAAATCTATATATCCTTATGGCTAGTTCCTTCCCATCACTCCCCGATCGCCGTCTGAAACGAGGGCGCACCGAAGACGTGTTCCAGTTCTTTGGACAACAAAAACAAAACTTCCCACGATTCCATGTAATTCACTCCGAAAAAGCAGGAAAACAAGTACGGACAATCTCTCCTTTTCTAGTCTCTAAATCCCTAACTGAGGCTCTTGGGCCAGGTTATAAGGCATCGAGGATGGCCAGTGGTGATCTCCTCTTGGAACTCCATGATCAGAAACAATATGAAAAGCTGCCTAATCTAGTGTCCTTTGGGGACATCCAAGTAACTGTAACCCCGCACCGCACCATGAACACCACCCGAGGCGTTGTATCAGACGACGATTTGTTGGAGCTGACTGAAGCTGAACTCCTAGAGGGCTTCAGTGAGCAGAATGTAATCAATGTTAAACGGATCAAGATGAGGCGCGACGGCAAGGAAATCCAGACCAAGCACCTGATACTTACATTTAACTCAAGTGTTCTGCCCGAATCCATCGAGGCTGGATACATCAAGCTTCGCGTTAGGCCATACGTGCCAAATCCTCTCCGATGCTTCAAATGCCAGCGGTTCGGCCACAGTTCACAGAACTGCCGAGGCCGCCAAACTTGTGCGAAATGCAGTGCTCATGAACACTCATCCGAGTCTTGTGAAAGCTCTCTACATTGTGTTAACTGTGATGGGGAGCACGCCGCATACTCGCGGTCGTGCCCATCCTGGAAAAAAGAAAAAGAAATTGTGACTATCAAAGTTAAAGAAAATATCTCGTTCAAGGAGGCACGCAGGCGGGTGTCATACCTGCCGAAGCGCAGCTTTGCCGAAGTGGCGCGTCAGGGGGCAGCGTCGCAACGGCTTCCGGCGGCTGTCCGGCCCACACACAGTGAGCCGGCAGTGACGCCATCTGCCCCCTCAGCGGCTGCAGCTAGCGCTGCTCCGCCAACTCACAAGAAGGGGCCATCGACCTCCGGGCTGGTGGCCTCCAGGGCCTCGTCCCTCGATACGAGGCCTTCCCGTCACACCAACCGCTCGCAAGAGCGCGTGCCCAGCGCCTCGCAAGAGGCGATGGACACCACAACCAGCCAGACGGCGCCGCAAGCGCCTCAGGAGCGGCGAGAATCGCGCGATCGCTCCAAAAAAGAAAAAGCCCGCATCACAGGGCCCGACAAGGGTTCTGTAAGCTAATTTTGCAGTCCCTTCACACACAGCACAAACCTCTTTTTCAATATGGACACGCAAATATTGCAATGGAACGTTAGGGGACTTCTCCATAACCTCGATGACGTTAAAGAGCTCCTTCATAAATATAGTCCAAGGGTGCTGTGTGTCCAGGAGACGCATCTAAAATCAACAAACACAAACTTTCTAAGGCAATACGCCGTTTTTCGCAAGGACCGTGACGACGCTACCGCCTCGTCGGGCGGTGTCGCTATAATTGTCGATAAAGGTGTTGCCTGTCAGCAATTAAACCTCCAAACTTCCCTTGAAGCAGTTGCTGTCCGAGCAGTACTGTTCGGTAAACTAGTCACGATTAGTTCAATTTATATCCCCCCTTGGTATCAACTTTCCAAGACACAGTTTCAAAATTACATAAATGAACTTCTGCCGCCATACATAGTTGTCGGAGATTTAAATGCACATAACACTTTGTGGGGAGACTCTCGTTGCGATGCGAGAGGGCGGCTAATTGAAAACTTTCTGTTCTCTTCAGGCGCAATTATACTTAACCAAAAAGAGCCAACGTATTTCAGCGTTACACATAACACATACTCATCCATTGACTTAAGTATAGTATCGAGTACACTAATTCCATACCTGGAGTGGTCTGTTCTCAAGAACCCCTTAGGGAGCGACCATTTCCCTATTATGTTAAACTTAACGAAACAAGATGGATGCTTGCCAAGTTTTCCTCGATGGAACGTGGACTCGGCCAACTGGCAACTGTTCCGAGAGCTTACATGTTTAGGTGGCGATGACATTGCTGATTTTAATGTAGACGACGCTGTGGCATATCTAACATGTTTTATTATTGACGCTGCTACGAGATCTATTACGCAAACTAACGGACTTACTAAGAAGCGTCGCATCCCATGGTGGAACGATGAATGTAGGAAAGCACGCAAAAATCAAAACAAAGCTTGGAGATTGCTTCGCGATTCTCCAACCACCGAAAACCTCATTAATTTCAAGCAGGTTAAGTCACAAGGCAGAAGAACCCGTCGACGTGCAAAAAGAGAGAGTTGGGAGAGGTACCTCTCTGGCATAAATTCTTACACAGATGAGGCGAAAGTATGGCATAGGGTGAATAAATTGAAAGGCCGGGAGTCGAACCCTCTACCCTTAGTAAGTACCCAAGGAGATAGCCTGGAAGATCAGGCAGATTGCCTGGGTGAACACTTTCAATATGTCTCCAGTGCCTCTCATTACACACAAACATTCATGAGGTTCAAAGAACGCGCAGAGCGACAGCCCCTTAATCGGAAATGTGCTCGAAATGAAGATTACAACCGCCCGTTTAGTCTAGCTGAATTTAAAACTGCTCTCGCTTGTTGCAACAGCTCAGCACCAGGTGCTGACCGTATCATGTATGAAATGATCAAGCACCTACACCCTGAAACACAAAATACACTCCTCTCTCTTTTTAATGTCATGTGGGCTGCTGGGTACATTCCATCTTCTTGGAAAGAAGCCATAATAATACCCATACTTAAACAAGGCAAGGACCCGTCCTTACCAAGTAGTTACAGACCCATTGCTTTGACAAGCTGTCTGTGTAAACTCTTTGAAAAGATGATTAACCGGCGCCTTGTCTATCTCCTAGAAAGCAACGGAATACTAGATCCGTACCAGTGTGGCTTCCGAGAAGGTAGGTCCACTACAGACCACCTTGTCCGTATTGAGGGGATTATAAGGGATGCCTTCATACACAAACAGTTTTTTCTCTCTGTATTTCTTGACTTAGAGAAAGCGTATGACACCACATGGCGCTTCGGTATTATCCGAGACCTATCCACTATGGGTGTCCGCGGCAATATGTTGAGTGCTATCGAAAGCTACCTTTCTAACCGGACCTTTCGTGTAAGGGTGGGCCGGGCCTTGTCGAGGTCTTTCACCCAAGAAACTGGTGTCCCGCAAGGCGGTGTGCTTAGCTGCACATTGTTTATTGTTAAAATGAACTCTCTACGGACGGCTATCCCACGAACGATGTTCTACTCTGTATATGTAGATGATGTCCAGCTTGGTTTTAAATCGTGCAACCTTGCTATCTGCGAACGACATGTCCAGCATGGCTTAAATAAAGTAGCTATATGGGCTGACGAAAACGGCTTTAAGTTGAGCCCACAGAAAAGTAGATGTGTCCTTTTCACAAATAAGAGAGGAATAGTACCATATCCGGCTATTCAGCTCTTTGGTAGTATATTACCTGTAACCACTGAGCACAAGTTCCTGGGAATTGTGTTGGACTCAAAACTGACATTCATGCCGCATATCAAATACTTGAGGGCGAAATGCCTGAAAACTATGAACTTGTTGAAGCTTCTATCGCGTACAACATGGGGCAGTGACAGGAAATGTATTTTGAACTTGTATAGATGCCTTGTCGCCTCACGACTTGACTATGGTGCGATAGTGTATCAGTCTGCTGCACCCAGTGCTTTAAAGTTGTTAGATCCCGTTCACCATTTGGGAATCCGACTCGCGACCGGGGCCTTCAGGACAAGCCCCGTAGAAAGCCTATATGTAGAAGCAAACATGTGGTCGCTACACCTTCAGAGGTCTTATGCCAGTTTTACATATTTCCTGAAAACAAACTCAAACCGTTCACATCCTACCTATTCTACCATAAACGATACCACATGTGCCACACTATTTCATAATCGACCTAGAGCGAAGCCGCCCTTCTCACTACGTGTGAGAAACATCGGTGAAGAAATGGGTGTTTCATTACTCGAACATAACCTAATGACTCCAGGGAAACTGCCACCGCCGTGGCAGTGGCAGATGGTAGAATGTGACACATCGTTTATCGAAGTCACAAAACACGCGCCACATGCACACATTCAAATGCACTTTTTAGAATTAAAGTCGAAGTATTCCTGCCCTGAATTTTATACGGACGCGTCAAAGTCGCATGCTGGCGTGTCTTATGCAGCAGTCGGTCCGTCCTTCTCGGAATCCGATGTACTCCACTCCCAAACAAGCATCTTTACTGCAGAAGCTTATGCAGTACTATCCGCGGTGAAACACATCGAGAGAATGAAACTACAAAAGGCAATAATATTTACCGACTCTTTAAGCGTCGTTAAAGCTTTGATGTTGCCGCAGAAACGCAATAACACTATAATTGCCAACCTCTATTCACTGATCTGCTCTGTTTATGCATCCGAACAACAACTCATAATATGCTGGGTGCCTGGGCATAGAGGCATCGAGGGTAATGTTCTTGCCGACAATATTGCCACGTCTATAACAACGAAAGGCGGCACCTCTTCCTTAGCTATTCCCGCCACAGATCTCAAACCTTACCTCCGGAAGGAACTGAGGAGATATTGGCAAAGCATGTGGGACAGCGAAACACTCAATAAACTCCACATAATTAAGCC
Organism: Dermacentor silvarum; assembly: GCF_013339745.2. Classification (NCBI taxonomy): domain Eukaryota; kingdom Metazoa; phylum Arthropoda; class Arachnida; order Ixodida; family Ixodidae; genus Dermacentor; species Dermacentor silvarum. The sequence continues at coordinate 184,219,059 of NC_051161.1, read as the reverse complement.
CAACCTAGGAAATTGGCAGCCTATAACAAAAATACGACAAACTGAGGTTATTTTTTGTCGTCTCAGAATCGGCCACACTTTCGGTACACACTCATACTTGTTGATTGGTGATGAGCCACCTGTCTGTGGTAAATGTGGCGCTACGTTAACGGTCCTTCACGTGTTAATAGAATGTCGTGAACTAGAGACGCAGAGGAAAAAACACTTTTATTTGCTACGCCGTGAAGAAGTTCCATTACACCCAGCAATGTTCCTAGGCAATGAACCGCTCTTTGAGGTTAAATCAACCTTAGCTTTTTTAAAGGATGCAGGTGTACTGAATGTTATACACCCAAGTGATCCGTAGCACGGCCTCTTATCAGAGGCTGCTGCTGTGGAAATAGTCATAGGAGCACGTGCCTTCAGGTTCTTGCGCTCAAGGACCCGGGTAAGGCAACAGTGCTACTTCCATACTTTTACATTTTTATCTTTTATTCGCTTCGCCTCGTATATATTTTATGGTCATAGCATACCCCACTTTTTACACTTATAGCACATATATATTTGACGCACTCACACATTAAATGATTTTAGGCCCCTCTACAGCCATAGTGCACTTTAGACTTCATTAACCATTGTTAACTCATTGCATCATGTGTATGGCGCTCTTTGGCCAGAACTGGCCCTTGCGCCATTAAAACCAAATCATCATCATCATCAGTGTTTCCCGGCCTTTTAATTTGTTCACTCTGTTCCACACCTTACTCTCATCCTTGTAAGAATTGATGCTACTTATGTACCTTTCCCAACTAGCCCGCTTAGCACGTCGGCGTATTCTCCTGCCCTGTGATTTTGCCTGTTTGAAATTAGTGAGATTCTCCGCAGTTGGAGAGTCGCGGAGCAGGCCCCAAGCTTTATTTTGTTTTTTCCGTGCCTCTTTACATTCCTCATTCCACCAAGGTATGCGACGCTTATTAGCAAGTCCGTTAGTTTGTTTTACGCATTTTTCAGCGGCGTCTATGATAAAACCTGTCAAATATTCCACAGCTTCATCTATATTAAAGGAAACCAAATCATCCCACTTCAAGTACGTAATCTTTTCAAACAGTTCCCAGTTCGACGAGTCGGTTTTCCATCGGGGAACCTGTGGAGGGCAGCCAGCTTGTTTTGTTAAATTTAAAACAATAGGGAAGTGGTCACTTCCATAAGGGTTCTTTATGATCTTCCAGTCAAGGTATGGCATCAGAGTTGGAGAAGCTATGGTTAAATCTATTGAAGAGAATGTCTTATGTGTGGCGCTGTAAAAGGTGGGTTCTTTTTATTCAGCAGAACCGCACCAGAACACAAAAGGAAGTCTTCTACAATACGCCCTCTTGCGTCGCAGCGCAAGTCGCCCCACATCGTGTTATGGGCGTTCAGATCTCCTGTTAAAATGAATGGTTCAGGGAGCTGATTAACAAGTGTTTCAAGTTCTCTAAGTTGCAAACGATGTTCAGGTGGTACGTACAATGAACAGACTGTCACCAACCTGTCAAAGATTATTGCCCTAACTGCTACTGCCTCTAGATTTGTTTTAAGATGGAGGTGTTGGCAAGCAACTGACCTCTGTGCTATAATGGCCACGCCGCCAGACGCGGTGTGACCATCATCGCGATCTTTGCGGAATAATGTATAGTGTGTTAGGAAATTTGTATTTGATGTTTTTAGGTGTGTTTCCTGAACACAGAACAGCCTAGGATTAAATTCTTGTATTATTTCCTTGATGTCATCTAAGTTGTTTAGAATGCCACGGGCATTCCAATGAATAATTTGTACCGCCATCTTATTGAAGAGAGGAGGAGTGTTCTGTGTTCAGGTGTGTAGTGTCTTAGGTAACAGGACCGTCGTCCGGCCCTGTTATGGGTTTTTTGTTTGTTTTGGCGCGCTCGAGAGAGCCACGCCGGTTCTTCGGCACCAAAGGTACCGGTGTTGTTTCTATCGCCTCCTGGGAGGCACTGGATGCCCGCACGTGCGGGCTGCTTGTTCGTTTTTCAGACCTCGCCTGATGAGGCTTGGTCTTGAGACCCGAGGTACCTGGGGTAGCGGGTCTCTGTGGCTGGGTGGGTGGAGCAGGTTGGACTGCTGCCACCACCGGGGCGGGGGGCGCCACCGCCGACCGCTCGCTGTGCGCGGGCCGGACAAGTGGCGGAGGCCGGTGCGACGCTGCCCCCTCACGCGTCGCATCAGCATAGGTTGTGCTGTGGAAAGGTAAGCACCTTTTACGTGCTTCCTTGAAAGAGATATTCTCACGTACTTTTAGAGTGATAATTTCCTTTTCTTTTTTCCAGTTGGGACAAGATCGGGAGTAAGCTGGATGCTCACCATCACAGTTTACACAGTGCGGTGTCGCTTCAGAGTTGTCTAAGGAATGGCCTTGGGTTCCACATTTCGCACATGTGAGTCGACCACGGCAGCTCTGCGAGCCGTGGCCAAATCGTTGACATTGGAAACATCGTCTTGGATTAGGTACGTATGGTCTGACAGCTATCTTTGTGTATCCGGTTTCTATGGTTTGTGGCAGATCGCAAGTGGCAAAGGTCAAAATCAGGTGTTTTGTAGGAATTTTTTTGTTGTCTCGTCTGATAATGATGCGCTGTACGTTTGTTACGTTTTGTTCTTTCCAGCCTTCCAATAGTTCGGTTTCGGACAAGTCGATTAGATCTGCATCAGACACTACTCCACGTGCTGTGTTCATAGGACCGATGAGGTGAGACGGTAACAGGTATGTCTCCAAATGCCACAAGCTTGTCCAATTTATTGTGCTGCGCTTTGTCACGGATTTCAAGCAGGAGGTCCCCGCTCGCCATTTTGGTGACCTTGTAACCTGGGCCAAGGGCGTCAGTCAAGCCTTTCGCAACAAGAAAAGGGGATACGGTTCGAGCTGGTTTTTCAGTTTTCTCACTGTGCACAACTTGGAATCGGGGAAAAATTTCTTTCGGTCTGAATAGGTTTAATATTTCATCGGTGCGCCCCCTCTTGTGAGGGTGACGATCAAGTAGACGGGGAAATGCAGGTGTTCCCATATTAGTTCGGTTTATTTCGGCGGCAATGGCGGCCACCCACCACGGAGCAAACTAGGGGACGCTGCAGCACTTAAGGTGTAAGGCTGCAGACGCCAGCCGTGCATTGCTGCTATAACCCAATATAAGATACCCAAGAGAGGGCACATACACAAGGTTAACCCAAGCCACCTACGGAAATGTAGAAGTAACAGAAGAGAAAAGGAGACAGGACAGTAAAGAGAGGAGATAGGAAAGAAAAAGGTCAGAGAGGGGGATAGGAAAAGGCGACCAGCCGATTTCCACTGGGTGGGTCAGCCCAGGGGTGCCGTCTACGTGAAGCGGAGGCCAAAGAGGTGTGTTGCCGCAGCCGAGGGGCCATAAAGGTCCGAGCACCCGGCATCGGCTCAACCCCCAGGATCCTCTTTTCCCCGGACACGGCTAAGCCGCGCACGGCTACACGCAGGAGGGTCCAACCCTCGTGTGCTCGGGTACGTGGTGGCGCAACTCACCAAACGCCTGCTGACGCAGACGCCCCTGCGGGGAGCCACAATTATGCACTCCAGTTACACAAACCTACCACACAGAAAGAATAACAATAATAACTAAAAAGGGGGAAAAGAAACTAAGTTATCTTAATATTTTTATTTATTTCCTTTTTATTGATTCATTTTTATAGACATATAGGTTGTTCGTTTCATTTTAGATCAATCATCAATTATAATCAGCCACTTTAAACTTTGCTAATTGTATTGTTTTGACGTTTTCCTTCGAGCTAAGCAGCTAATCAAGATGTTCCATACGACCAAGAAACAATATAGAAGACAAGTCCTCTTCCCTGGCCATCGACTGCTTATACCACCTTTCCATCCCGAACCAAGACAACAAACGTCTTGTAAGTCAAGACGAAGAAAATGAATAGAACTGTACATATATTTGCAAATTATAAATAAATCCCGCTGAATTGTCTCCCACTCCCTTGGCTTGGTTTCTAAGAAATTACTTATTTGGTTACAACCCAATGCGTTTATTTTCTAATTGGTTGAAGCCCGTTATACCTAGTGGCACGGGCCCGGGGTACTTTGGTTTACACATATATTTATGTCCCTATCTACTACTATAAACATCGGCGTCCATGGCCTGCGGGCAGCAGCGAGTTTTTTCAACTTTTTCACCAGCAAAACTGTGAGTACAGCTCCAATTTTTTGTACTCTTCCTCTATAAATGCTCCGGGCACCTCAGGAGACCGAAAACGCGGTGTAAATCGGCCCAGAATTGGTGGAATTTACCAAGCTTCGCCCTGTTTTGTCCACAAGGGCAGTAATGGCTGCCAGGCAGGCTCAAACCTTGTGAGATCGGCGAAATTACACCGTCCTCGGCCAGAAAAGCGTGACATACCACTCCTGGGATGGCCCGAAACCTCGCACATGCAAAGAAACGCACAGAGCTAGGAGAAGTGCCTTTTTGGTGTAAAACCGCCGTGTTTACATCGTCATTCCCGCCCACATGGACGACGCCATCTTGTGTAGATGAGCTTGTGTAAAGGCAAAACAACCGGAGACTATCGGCAACTTCCAAATCATGCCGGAATGGTTTATAATAATAGAGAACATTTTTGATAAGTTGTTTCTGTATAGTGAAAAGACTTGCTTCGGCTCCATGCTTGTATGGGGGCCGCCATCTTGAAAGCGACTGCTGCCTAGGAGTGAGAAAACACAAACTTTTGATCTAGTGGAGCTATTTTGATAAATAAGGTACTATCGGATTCCGAAAAATACGAAAATAGTCGTATGAAAAACGTCGATGTCGGTTTTTTTGGACTACAAGAACACAAATACGCCTATCAGCAAAATCGGCTGAGAGCACACTGTAGCGGATTTCAATTGCTAGGTCCAGCAAAAGTTAGCTGGATTGCTACTAAGTGCTGTTTTTGGCTTCCTCAAGCACTTGTTGAGATTTGGCGTCAGTTAAGGGACGTTTCGACGTGAAGCCTAACATTGAGCCACCTTGACAAAATGGTGAACAAAGACATCAGGAAAGAAGATTTTTTGAGCAAGAAAACAAGAAGAAACCAAGACACCAGGAAACACAATGGAAGGAAGCCTGTAATCTGGGAAACAGGTTGCTCAGTCATCAATCAAGAAGACTAGAGAAGAAAAAGAACAAGTAATGATCCCTGAACAGCTGAAATCAAAGGAAGACATCTCTGAGAGGGATGGAGACAAGCAAAAAGAGTCCACAAAGAAGAGAACAGGCAAAGTAAAACACGACAAAAGAACAGAAAAGCTGAGAGGAAGCCAGGACGAGTTACAAGAGGAAACTGAAGATGAACTGAGTGGAGCAACACCCAGTCATCATGAACAAAAGCTCAGAGAAGACGAAACTCCCTGGTACGAGGGTTCAGATCTTGAAGGGTCAGCCGAACCACAGTTAGCAGGGGAGAAAACACAAGGAACGGACAGGAACAACAGGAGGAAAGTCACGGAGCAATTGAAAAGAACTGAAAAAGAGAAAAATACATATAAGGAAGACAGACCAAAAACCAGCATGGCAAAAGCTGATCATCCAGTCCTGTCAAAGATGGCAAAGATAGAGTTTTCACAAGAGCCTTGATGACATTGTTAAGGAAGGATTAACAGTGACAACAACGAGGCAAATGACCAAATGGACACCCTTCTGTCAGAGTACACGAAGATCAAAACAATGGCTTTAGATTTAAGCCATGAATTAGAATTTCAAAAAGGAAGAATTCAAGAGATTGAAGAAGCTAAAAGAAAAGCTACGCTGACATTCTGAAGGATTGTCCAGAAAGGGATGTTCATGAACCCGAAGTGCCAACGACTTCAGCCCAGCAATTCACGCTTCTAAGATACAAAAGCTGTATTTCCTATCTGGAGTCGTGTAGTACATTTTCCTGTAGGTGTCATTATCTGGGCCGCGACATTTCGTATACAAGGGCCTGTCCATTGCATTTTGACTATCTTAAGCCAGTCTGCCAACTACTCACTCTATATCGAAAAGTCTGCGCCAGTATCAACTAAAGCTGTCACGACGTGCCCATCAATTGGCTAAGAGTAGGTCGGCACTCACAAATTAGTCGGCGTTCCGTGTCTCCGGATTGCTCTGCTTGTTTCTCAGTAATAATGGGGGATTTCCGGCGGTTCGCTGACTTGTAACCTTCCCCCCCCCCCTCCCCCGGAGGTCTTTGCTTTCAGTTTCCCCGCCGTGGGCTTGGAGAGCGCCATCTGACCCACGTCGGCGAAACTGCGACGGTTCGGCTAAGAATAACGTAACGGAGACGGCGAGCGCGACCGGAGCCTTGTTTCCGAGTGACACTGCCGTCGACACGTAGATGTCTCTCTGAAAACGGTCGCGGAGTGGCAGGTGACAGTTCCGTGATGCCACCCTGGCGATAAGGGCAAAAAGGATAAATGCGTAATGGTTCTCCACAGTGAAAACGCTATGGTCGGCGATCAGCAGTGCGCCATACGTCGGTCCTGCGAAGCTGGAGTCGCCTGAAATGCTCCCTCTGTATCCGGGCTGCAATAGGTGGCCGCTGGTGGTACTGTGGTACTGGCACGATAGAAAGTGAGCGACGGATTGCCTCTGCGTAGCTGTATGCGCGCGGCTCAGGACACGCCTCAGAGAGTGGATCAGGAGATGCAAATGCTTGCCGGATTTCTTGGCGGGCAACGTCAGCGACCGAAGCAAAGTAAACTCCTTCGGTGTCGCAGTTTGCTTCGATCTCTTCGCGCCCATCATAGAGCCCATCAGGAGTCACAAAAGCAATCTTTTCGCGATCCCGCTCATCCACCTCTATTTGCCAGTATGCACTTTTTAAGTCCATCGATGAGAATAAACGTGCATGCCGTAGCCTTTTGAGGGAATCATCGATGCGTGGTAAGGGATACACATCTTTTTTGGTAAGCCGATTGAGCTTGCGATAATCGATACAAAACCACCGGCTACCATCCTTCTTAACGAGCACCACGGGCGATGCCCAAGGGCTTTTTGACGGCTGGACATCATCTTCGAGCATTTTATTGACTTGTTTCTGTATTGCTGTACGCTCTTTCTCAGCCACGTGATACGGATTCTGTCGGATGGCTATTGCTGTTTCCTCCGTAATGATGTGGTGTTTCGTCAGTGGAGCTTGGCGCACTCGGGAAGTTGTGGAGAAGCAGTCCCTAAAATGGTCAAGCAGCTACCTGAGACTTTATTTCTGTTGCGGCCCTAAACCTGGGTCAACGTCGATGACGGGTGCATGTGGCATCGTATCAGTGCTTGATTCCTCTTGTGCAGGAGAGCAGTGTTGAACATGGTCAATATCGTCAAAGTATGCCACAGCGGTGTCTTTACAGATGTGCCGGCATTCATTGGCAAAAGTTGTCAATAGTACCTCTGTACGACCACTGATTAGGCTGATGACAGCCCGAGCAATGGCAACACCTTGATGGAACAGAAGTGCAGTTAATTGTTTGGCTACACCGTCCTTTTTAAACTGTTCCCCGTAACTGACGGAGACAAGACTGCATAATAGTGGCGGTATGCAGACATCGTCGTCGGCGACACGTAAAGATGTACGTTGGCGCTCTTCGTCGTGGCTCGTGTCTATACTAGTCGATAAGGTTATATCGCTGTCCCGTATGTTAACCACCGCGCCGTACTCCCGCAACAAGTCCATTCCAAGGATGAGTGATCTGCAGCACTCTTTTAAAATCATAAAAGAGGCGACAAAAGCTGTATTTCCTATCTGGAGTCGTGCAGTACATTTTCCTGTAGGTGTCATTATCTGGCCCCCGGCATTTCGAATATGAGGGCCCAAATGCACAATCGCATTATGACTTTCTCAAGCCAGTCTGCCAACTGCTCACTTTTTATCGAAAAGTCTGCGCCAGTGTCAACTAAAGCTGTCACGTCGTGCCCATCAATCCTTAAGAGTAGGTCGGCCCTCACAAATTCGTCTGCGTTCCGTTTCTCCGGGTTGCTCTGCTCGTTTCTCCGTAATAATGGGGGACTTTCGCCGGTTCGACGACCGGCAACCTTCCCTCCGGAGGTCGCTGCTTTTAGTTTCCCCGTCGTGGGCTTGGAGAGCGCCCACTTGACAAGTAGGCGAAATTTTGACGGTTCGGCGACGAATAACGCAACGGAGTCGGCGAGCGCGACCGGAGATTATCTGAGCTGCCTTTTAACACGAAAGTGTTTTATGCCAGGGTCCACCAAGACTTCACTGACGTATTTCCGTCACGGAAATACGTCATAGAACATAATACAAAGAAAGAAACCAGAAGAAAAAGTTCCACAAACATGCAAAATTTGGAAATCGAACCCACGACCTCTCGGTCCGCGACGATAGATCGCCGAGCGTTCAACCCATTGCGCCACAAACGCATTTGCAGAGAGCTACACAGACGCGCCTTATATATCTAACACTCCTCCGTGTACCCGCGCTCTTGCTCGGGGCGGTGCCGCCGCCTACGAGCAGAAAAGAGAAGTACTGCATTATGACACTATAAGGGAGCGCGAGTCAGAAATTCGAAAGATGGCGGCCAAGCCCGACGCGCTCGCCATGTCGCAGTCTTCAAGGCTCGTCGCGACATCGGAAATGCTCATCGAATAGGTGCGTAACCACCCCATCGTTTTCGACAAGCACCACGTGAAGCAGAATGTGACCTGACAAAGTGGCGTGACCCAGCTTCTCGCGGTCTTGCAGGAGAACCCCCCGCCACCGCTGGCGTCGTTGTTTTGGCGACTGCTTCTACGCGTCGTGCATCGCCAGCAAGGTGTATGCCAGCAGGCTTAGCATCATCGTCGTTGCAAGAAGGGGTGAAGAGCCGCAAAATAAAAACATGCCAACTCGACACGAGAGGAGATAAGTGCGTAGTTTCTATAGGGTGTATAGAAAGGCGGAGTGGGTTCAGCGAACGCCTTGGCAAGCGCCCATAGGCTGAGGCGAGCGCGGGCTGAGTAGCTGTCGTCTGCTCGACGCTCCGTCTTTGTTGCGTCGTTCGCTTCGTTTCTGTCACGCTTTCTCCATTTCGTTGACTACATTTTGTTGACAAAATCACTGTTTGCATCACCGAGTATGAAAACTAGATGCAGCAGAGTGAAACGCCTGTCAAAGCTCCATGCTGCTGCGGGGTAGGGTCTGCGACGCCACAAAGCGTCTGGCCGACGTTCCGGCGGCGCGGTAGGCAAGCAGTATGAACGCCGCGAATTTCGGCGACAGGAGAAATCCGTTCGCTGTAGACGCCGAATTCCCCAGTGTGAACGTGCCCTAACGCGCACCGACAGTGAACGCTTCGGTGGTCTCAGCACTACGACGCCTCGATGCCAGCATTCGAAGGGACGCTGGCATCAAGAAGCACTACCAACTCCACCTAGGTGGCGTTCACCGTACTCAGCACAGCGGAGCGTGGCCTCCGCAATTAGCTCTGAAAATGTTTCTGTAGTTGATCGCGGAGGCTGCAATTACGACGCGCTGTACGCGCTGATTTGACTCGGTGACGATTCAGTTACGTGCTTTGTCTTGCGCGTTGTATTAGTGTGTCAGTTACGTGCTTCGTCTTTCGCATTGTGCTAGCGTGTGCAGCGTAGTGCAGCTTCCATATGCACGACGGTTGCTCATGGTCATCGACGTTGGTAGTCGTGATGGAGGAGACGTGCCACCAGGCGTCAGCGTGGGTGCATCAACGCCTAAGGGCGCTTTAGCCACAAAACACCAATAGACATTATATATCAATGTGCAATAAACATTACACTACTTCTGTGAAGACACGTTTCACTTTCGTGTTCTATACCGATTCCTATATAAGAGGGATCAACCACATTTTTTCCGGAATGACACTGTCGTCGAAGCGTAGATGTCTCTCTGGAAACTGTCGTAGAATGGCAGGTGACATTTCCTGGAAGCCACCCTGGCGATGAGGGCAAAAACGATAAATGTGCCCTGGTTGTCCACAATGAAAACATAATGGTCGGCGATGAGCAGTGCACGACACATCGGTCCTGCGAAGCTGCGGTCGCCTGAAATGCTCCCTCGGTATCCAGGCAGCAACATTGTTGCCGCTGGTGGTACTGCGGTACTAGCACAATAGAAAGTGAGCGACGGACTGCGTCTGCGTAGCTGTTTGCGCGCGGCAGAGGACACGGTTCAGGGAGTGGCTCAGGAGATGCAAGTGCTTGCCGGATTTCTTGGTGGACAACTTCAGCGACCGAAGCCACAGAAAACTGTTTTGGTGTCGCAGCTTGCTTCGCAATCTCCTGACGCATAATGTCTCTTATCAGTTGCAGGAGGGAGGTCTCGTCTGTCACTGCCAGTACTGCGGCTCCTGCAGGCGCATGTGTCAGGCGTTCGTACTGCCGGCAACGCTGCTGCAGCACCCGCTCGATTGCTGTGACTTCCTTAATGAATTCTTCCACTGTTGTGGGTGGGTTGCGCACGAGACCAGCGAATAGATGTTTTATGACGCCTCGCCTGAGATGGTTCAGCTTCTTCGAATCAGGCATGTTGGGATCCGCGCGGAGAAACAAACGAGACATGTCCGCGGCAATCATGGAAACACTTTTGTTGGGCTTCGGAATGAGCAACTCGAGAAGGCGTTGTGCATTATCTTGGCGATCACTGCTTCCGAAGGCATCAAGTAGCCGACGGCAAAATTCGTCCCACGTTGTCAAATGTGCCTCGCGGTTTTGAAACCACGTCCTTGCTCTACCTTTAAGAGCGAAGTACACATTCGAGAGTTTCTGGTCCGAACGCCACTGATTGACCTTAGCTACGCTTTCGTACTGGTCCAGTCAGTCTTCGGCGTCTTTATACCGTGGAAGCTGGTGGTGACTAGATTGTTTTGAACTGTCACCTGTGTGGGACTTGCAAGCGCCATTTCCCGAGTAGATGAGGTCGCTGACAAAGTTCCTTGCAAGACACCGAATTCCGGGCACAGACCTTGCAGGCGGCGGCTTGCGCGGTGTCTCGACGCATGGAGTATGTATTGATGGGCTGGATGCAGGGATACTCTCAGGAGTCGTCCCAATCATTAGGCGACGATGGGATACACAACACTTCCACCAGTGTCACGGCTCATTGAAGACAAGAGCGGAGAGCGGTGTTTAATTGAGGCAATTAGAACAAGCGCTCAGTTCAGCCTTTTTCTCTAGCACCTCGCTCGCACACTCGAGGTCGTCGTCGTCAGCGTGGTTGGGCACAGATAGCGTCGCGGGAATATGTCCAGGTGCTGTTCTCTATTTTGAATCTCTTTTCTCGACGTAATGGGGAGGCGCCGTGCAGTGCGCACTCCGGGCGACGATCGCCTCCTTGTTCCTGTCGTCGCTCTTCATAGGCGCGTTGCTCCTCGGGAGTCCTGACTATACCGACCTCCGCATTCCGTGTCACCTCTGTGTCGTGTGCTAAATAAAGACCTTCGCTGGTCATGAACCTTCAAAGTGTGGAATGGCTCGTGATCCCTTTGTACTTGCGAACTTCGCGGTGCCGTTAAACAAGCACCGAACGCGCCAGCTGTGATTTTATTTGCGTGCACCTAGTGAAAGGCTCAATTATTCTTGGCGTCAGTCCACCAGCAGATTTGTGCACCTTTCTTGGAAATCCGACCTCTGGCTTTCTCTTATAATTTCTCTCTTTCTCCTAGACGTGCTTTTAGGCGGTAATAGCTGCTGGTTAATTCTTCGGTTAGTGCCGTCTATGATCTCTGATATACGCATAAGTCATCGGCTATTGAACACATGTCTTTACTGTTTGAAATTCGTTTCTGTTTGAGTTTGAATGTACTATTTCTTGGGTTGCAATACAGGAGCAGTATTTTTAAGGCTGAATAATCAGCAGCTTGATATTCCATTACAGATTTGGCCACTTTTTCAAAAAAATGTGAACATTTCTTCGCATCCGTTACAACCTTTCGTTTGTCTAAATACCTAACCAGTGAAGTGCGCAGGGCCCACCGCATGTTGGCCGTCAAATTAAAACAGCGCTTCTGTGGCTCAATAAAGATGGCCACTTCCAATGTTGATGCCTCCGGACCACTTTTTCAGTTCTTTACTGGCCTTGACGGGAACGCCTTCCCATAATCCCAGAAACAAGGAAGCGCCTAGCTTCAAAGAGAAACCATACCCCTCACGCCATTTTGAATAATCACACTCTTGAGAGAAAAATACTTGTACGTTACAAAGCAACGCGGCTCTCGAGTATGCACATTGAGCGAGTTTTTAGTGCTGCGGAAGATATCTTCCTACTTTTTTTAAACGAAAGAAGATTATTTAAGAAAATTCTTAGAAGCAATTAGTGTAAATAAACAATATACCTATGAAGGGCTGCAGAGAACTTACTACAAAAGCTAGGTCAACTCGTTCTAATAATCATATTTTTGCAGTGATAATAAAACGAGGGAGAAAAGTGTCGTTAATGCAATAGATTACTTTATAGTAACGGCTCAGTTACTTTCGTGGGACAGTAACTAGCAAATGTAATCAAAACCATTTTGAAACAAGTAACTAATGAGTCAGTGAGAAAAACTTTATTTCGAATCAGTACATCAGTTACTTTTTTTCCCGTTTTTTCCTGTAATGGACACGTCTTAAAAATTATGTGCTGTACTGATTGATGGTAATGCAGTTTGTTTCTTCAATGAGCACTGCAGTTCTCCGGGCATCTGTTGATGTGCTGTTTGTTTAATGACTGTCATTACCATAGTGCACCAGATACAGTCAAATGTCCTTTGTTTTCATTACAAGCTTATAACCGCATTAGATGTATAAAATAATGCTAATAAGCCTTTTTTCATCGTACACACTATATGGAGTTTTTATGCTTCTCTCCGTTTAGAACGTACAAATATTTGATATTCGAATCCCGTTTTTTTCTCTCTAATATTTGTATTTAATTGAACATTTTCATTATTCGCACACCCCTAGAGAAAAGCCTTAGATATGCTGCCAAAAGGTGCAGTGAGAACTTCCCTCCCGTCTTTTGTAATTCAATACACGACATATAATTCACTCATTTCAGTGATAAAATTATAACAAAAAAGGAGAAAGTGCCATGAAGCCGCACTCAAAAGCTTCAGAGGAAGCTATACTGCAACAGAAAGTAGAAAAAGCGCAGGCAACGGGGCATGTGCAACAAAATTTGTTCGGGAGATTTGAATTGCATGAAAATTTTTATTGGGCTACAGAAGGCTGCTCAAGGTGATTACGATAATTATATGAACAAATAAACCGCTCATGTCATTATTATGCATTAACAATATTGTGACACTCGTAACAATATAACAAAACATAGAAACATAGCACATAGAAGAAAAGTAATTGGCAGTCACCGTCGATTTTGTTATGCTTTGTCTGACAGAAAAGAACGTTATACAGTAACTTAAATTGAAACACGGGTGTTTTCGCATTTCGCCCCCATCGAAATGCGGCCGCCGTGGCCGGGATTCGATCCCGCGACCTCGTGCTCAGCAGCCCAATACCATAGCCACTGAGCAACCAAGGCGGGTTATACAGCAACTTTCACTCATGAAGATCAAGCAGGCAGTTATGAAAAAAAATTAAGCTAGTTCCACGCTTGTGAAATGTGATGAAACAGCGGAGTTCTTTCTGCAAGCGTGGTCTATAGCGTAGTGGGTATGACGCTTGCCTTCGGACCGTGAGTACCCGGGTTCAAATCCCGCCTCTCTCTATCTTTCTATATCTGTCTCTTTCTTTTCTATCTCTCTCTCTCTCTTGCACTGTTTTTCTTTCTCTTTTTCTCTCTCTGTCTGTCTCTCGCTCTCATTTTCTCTTTCTCTAGCCCATAGCAACACCCAAGACCCGCCTATCCAAGATCTGGCGGGTCATACGAAGTCTTCTGACAACTCCACAAGAACACCCATTCCGTGCCGTGGCTCTACATCAACGCCGGACCGAATTGGAGGTTGCAGAGGACTAGTGTAAATTTATTGTGGACACGTCTAATGCAGTGAGTTCATCGCTTGTCACCATCGCGCCCCCATCACCTGACGAGCGACTCGAAGTACATTTTACGACGCAAGAGCTTGACGCTGCAATTTCTGTTTCCCGACGCTCATCGGCACCAGGACCTGACGGAATCACGTGCGCTGCACTCCGCCATATTGGCACAGAAGCCAGACGTATGCTTCTATTTTTTTATAATGCCACGTGGGAGTCAGGAAATGTTCCAAATAGTTGGAAATGCAGTCGCATTGAAGCATTACTTAAACCGAAGAAGTGCCCTAACGAGCTTTCCTGCTATAGACCGATCGCCTTAGATAGTTGCGTCGGCAAAGTAATGGAAAGAATGGTTTTGTCAAGGATGGAGTGGTTCCTAGAGAGCAATCAGTGCTTTCCTGATTTTATGAATGCTTCGTCGATCGAAGAATGAATTCACCGTCAATCGAGGAACGGCCAGAAGAGGCCGTTCTTCGATCGACGGCGTTATCGACTTGGTCTCCACTGTTGAACCGGAAAGAAGTCACCCTCGGTTAGTTGGAGCTGTTTTCCTGGTTATTAAGGTGCATACGACAATGTTCTGCATTATGCAACAATCCTTGATGAACTGGAAGATTTAGACGTCGGTGGCCGGCTATATATGCATGGACAGCTAGCTATCTCAGTGGCCGCACCGTGTATATGTCGACAAGTGACGGCGACACCGGCCAGTACGACATTCACCGAGGTGTTCCACAAGCGGGAGTTCTCAGTCCAACTCTCTTGAATATTACACTGATTGGCCTTGCACCTGAACTTCCTAACACGATAAAGATTAGCGCATATGAGGACGACATGCATATGGGCATCTGGAGCTACCCGTCCCCAAATGCGTGCAAGACTCCAACGTGCAGTGACAATCACAGCTAAATATTTGCGGCTTCAAGGCCTTCAGCTCTCAACAGCAAAATCTCCCGTGATTACATTCACGCGAAAACGAATGACCAGGTATCCCATAATTGTTAATGGAATGCACTAACGCTCCACAGATTCCTTGGCGTAATCATAGACCGGGGATTATCTTGGTCAGGACACGTCGCTCTAATGAAAACAAAGCTGAGGAGTTTCGTTCACATCCTTCGCGTCCTCGAAGGAACAAGATGGGGCCCTTCGCAGTCATCGTTACTCCAACTGTACCAAGCGCTATTCATAGGATATATAGGGTACAGCACGCCGGCGCTCTGAATGAAGCATAGGATTTAGTTGTGTGTGCACGCTGGAGAGCATTCAAGCTCAAGCATTGCGCACATGTTTGGGTCTCCCACGATGCACGTCAACCAATGGAACTATAGCGGAAGCTCGAGCTTGTCCGATTGCTGTATACTTGATCTGCGATCCTCTTCGACTGTATCTTCACGTGTTGACCCGACACAAACACCACCCTTTGTCATCGCTGCCTGCTACACACAGGCAGGTTGCAGCTTTTCAAGGATTCTATCGCGTCATCAAAGTATTCTACCGTCAAGATTTTCTCCCGACTGAAATTTTGATAATACCCCCTTGGGTTTTGCCTAAACCGTTTGTTGCTCTGCAGATTCCCGGAATTACAAAAAACACGTACATTGCATCCATTGGCCTCAAGCAGCTGTGTGTCACCTTTATGCAGAGTACGGTGATACCGTACACGTGTATGCGGATGCCTCTGTCACACCATATGTCTTCACTGTAGTCTTCGTCATTCCACATATGATCGTGGCACGGCAGTTTAAACTAGACCATATGACAACATCAACTACCGCAGAATTTGCTGCTATCCGGGAGGCACTTCGATTTCTCTCCAAGGAGCCTCCTGGCGCATGGGACGATATTCCGCGATTCCAAACCGGCTCTTCAAACCATTGACTGTGTTCTCAGGCGGGGCCCGTATTACTGAATGGCTATAGAAATCGCAGAGCTTCTCGACTATGCAAATAGAAATGGGCATATCACCCTTCAGTGGATACCTTCACACTGTGGTGTGAATGGAACGAACAGGCAGACGCTGAAGCGAAAGCTGCTTTAAATAATGCGACTGAAGTACACATTCCATTCTCACTGACAGACACAAATGTCCTACTTCGTTGCGTAATACGCAATTGTACGTTGGAGCACTGGACCCAACCAGATCGTCAACACAAGCGCATGCATAAATGGGGCCCAGAAATGAAATACTGCATTCCTCACAAGCTCAAAAAAGCCAAACATGCATGGTGCACTGGATTCGCCTTCGTGTCGCATTCACGAATCGTTATAGACATATGATTGGTTGCAGTGACATTAGCCTCAATTGTGAATACTGCCAGGTACCAGAAACACGTGATCATATACTTTGCCGTTGTCCCGCGTACGCGCAAGAACGACAGAAACTGGTCTCTTCAATTGCAAAAGTCGATAAGAGGCCCCTATCAGACCAGTTTTTTTTAGGTCCTTGGCCCAATGCAAACAGCGCAGCCTTGATAACCAGTGCCGCTTTAGTCTTTCTACAAGCCACAGCTGGACACAGCTTTAGCGGTGCCACAACGTTGTAAACTTGTATATACACACCTCCTCCTCTTATCACCATCATTATTGATTAACCATTTTCCTCCCCGTCCCTTGTTCCCACTGTAGCGTAGCAGGCCAGAGAAAGTTACAGCTCAGGCCGATCTCTCTGCCTCTCTGTAAATAAATTTCTCTCTCATAGCAAGTTGTGTTACAATCGTCGGTACAACGCAATCATATGGTGGAGACTGCTTCCCAACTCTCAAACCGCTGCAAACCTCTTAGTATAAATTCGTACACCGACTAAACAAAAGCCTGGCCTATGGTAAATAAATTAATAGGTCGGGAGTCACATCCCCTACCCTTAGTAAGTAGACAAGGTGAGGGCCTGTCGATTTTCTAGCCGAACATTTTGAATATGTCTCAAGTACATCGTACTATACAAAAACATTCCCGAGATTCAAACAACGAAAAGAGTGAGAGCCATTTAACCGCAAAGGTTCATCGAGTGAGGATTACAATTTCCCATTTATTTTAGCTGAACTTAAAGCATAGCTCTCTCTCTCCCTTGTTGCAACAACTCGGCGGCAGGTGGCGATCGTATTATGTACGATATGATTAGGCACCTACACTCCGCCACAAAAAAAAATCCTGTCTGTTTTCAATGCCATGTGGCTGGCTGGGCATATTCCAACGTCGTCGAAAGAAGCTAGAATCGTTCTGGTACTTAGACAAGGCAAGGACCCGTCATTAGCCAGCAGCTACTGGCCAATAACGCTACCAAGCTGCCTGTGCAAAGTGTTTGAAAAAAACGTTAAACCGGCGCTTAATCTGTTTCCTGGAAAATAACATAATAGACCCCCTTCAATTTGGTTTTAGAGAGGGAAGGTCGACAACAGACCACCTTGTTCGCATCGAGGCACACATCAGAGATGCGTTTATTCATAAGCAGTCCTTACTTTCAGTATTTCTAGATCTAGAAAAAGCTTACGACACATGGCGATTCGGGATTCTCCGCGATCATTCCGCGATGGGCGTCCGTTGGAACATGTTAAACACTATTGAGCTATCTGTCTAACCGCACATTTCGCGTAAAAGTGGGCAATGGTTTATCTAGACCATTTACACAAGATTTCTATACAGGATTTGTATTTCTCTGTAAAAACGCATAAGGAAGGAATGCCATTCAGAACGATTGTGACTCAGCAACATTCATGGCAAGGAGCCCTCTCTAGATTTCTGCAAAAGCACCTTAAGTTGCTTCAAGTGAATGCTTTCCTTGTCGCCAATTCGGAAAGTGTCTTAGATTACCTTTCCAAGTTTGAGTATCCCCAGCAGCCTCTGTACACCTTTTCTATC
This sequence comes from Dermacentor silvarum, assembly GCF_013339745.2. Taxonomy (NCBI): domain Eukaryota; kingdom Metazoa; phylum Arthropoda; class Arachnida; order Ixodida; family Ixodidae; genus Dermacentor; species Dermacentor silvarum. The sequence continues at coordinate 184,201,228 of NC_051161.1, read as the reverse complement.
GATGTTGTTGATGTGTTTTATTCTATCCCGCAAAGCCAACTTTTATGCGCTGTTCGAGAAAGCATCAATGACTTTGGTCTCGTTACCTTTCAGAATTCCACTGGTTTGTACATCGACAATTTGATTGAATTGTTAACATTTTGCCTGTCATCTACGATAGTCGATTTTAATCATAACCCTGTCTTTCAAAAGGATGCGATTTGTATTGATTCATGTAGTGCCCCTGTACCAAGTGATCTCTTTTTATCGTTTTGTGACAAGCGCATTGCAACTTGCCTTGACACCAGTTGCGCAGCAAAGATTTAAAAATTTTTTAGATATTTCAATGACTACTTAGTTATCTTGAGGGATGTGCGATCCGACACTTCTGAAGAGGCTGTGAACCAAGTGCTAGGTATTTTTGAAGCTTGTGGCAAAGGGCTTCAATTCACTTTTGAGTTACCTGAAGAGGGATACCTCCAGTTTCTTGACGTTTGTATCATGATGCATGACGGCCAGGTTTGCTGGCGATACCATCCACAGTACAAAAAACCATTTCTAAGCTTTAATTCGGCCCATTCCAAGATTGTGAAAAGGGGTATTGCAAAAAACTGCATGCGCGCTGCTCTAAAAAAATATTGCGACCATCAGGTTGCATGCAGCCTTTAGCTCCAAGTGCTACAAATGTTGGCTTTCCCGCGGAATTGATAGCTTCCATTGCAGGAAGCCTGATTAAAGAAACCAATTCGGTGAGTTTGACAAGCCACAATCAGCCTGATCACAAAAAGGCGCGGCCTGTGACTGTGCCCTACGTTCATGACTTGTCCCACCGCCTCAAGAAGGTTGCGGGGAAATGTGGCATCCCGGTCGCCTTTTCGGCACCTGGTAAGCTGGCACGTATGTGCAATGTTGTGAATGGCACTTACAAGGCCGGCTGCACAACAAAGCACACGACTCGTTTCGTGGAGTGCAGAGTGGGCGTAGTGTACCGCATCCCACTTTCATGTGGGAGATGCTATGTCGGCCAGACCGGCCGCTGCGTCAACGACAGATTGAGAGAGCATCGCGCAGCTGTTAACTCATTGGCGGGGGGCGGACATTTGGCAGATCACTGTCGGCGGTGCACTGCCGCCCCATGCAAGCTTGACTTTGAGGGCACACGTGTCCTGCGCAGATTTTCAACACAGCAAGCAAGGGAGATCTTTGAAGCATTGTGTATCAGTACCGAAGCTGATAAATGTGTCAGCGCACCTTCACTGGCCTTTCAGGCAAAAGAAAAAACGTATTTAAAACGAAACATGAATTCTTGTCGCTGATAATTCTGCCTGATGATTTTTGTGTATTTTTGTACGTTTCTGCGGTGGTATATATGTTGCTGTTTATGTCATTAAACCTTCAGTTGATGTCTAGCGCCCGTCCAGTCTACTTGTCTCTTCTTTGTGTTCCCGTCCATCAGCGCTTGTTACGATGCCTTCTACAACGCGGTGCGTCGCCTGCTACGGAGCAAGATCGACGGAACCGGGCGTGTAATTATAAAGCAGTCGCTGGCTTAATATAACACAACATTCATATATACTTTTTGTGTGATTTCACAAGTCTATTTTTTACATGTGTTAGCCTTATTTTTTAATTATCTTTTGCGGTTGCGAACTTGCAATCTCGTGACTTCACGCACGGCATTCCGTGCCAGTTTTCCGCCATGGAGCGCAGCGAGGTGACATCGCATCGCGATCCTTTGTTGCCGAACGAGCCTTGTGTCGCCTCGATGACCACACCACCAAGGAGCCTTGGCAAGAACACGAGCGGCCACATCCTGAACAGCGATTCTTGCAACATGATCTGCCACTGCTACACGTTTTGGCGTAACAGGATCTTCCACTGCTACACGTTTTGGCCTAAACGCAGCGTGGAGGATACGAGCAAGTTTGTCGCCGACATGCTCGGTGTCAGCGAAAGGACTCTGTTCAGGGTGAGGGAGGAAGTTAAAGCTTCGCTTTTTTCGGGTGGCAAACTGACGACGCCCTCGCGAAAGCGCCCACGCAATGCGCAGAAGAGAAGACGCAGCGCGAAGTTTGACAGCTTCACGTTGTGCGCGCTGAGATCATGTGTGCAAGATTTCTTTCGCCGCAACGAGGTACCGACGGTCGAGAAGATAACTACCGAGTTCTCGGAGCGTATGGAACTCCCATCACTAAGGCGGTGTACTGTGCGTCGCCTGCTTGCCGAGATCGGCTTCAAGAACGAAAAGATAAGCCACAACTCGCTGCCTATCGACCGGGATGACATCACCGCTTGGCGGAATCGCTACTTCCGTGACGTGGAGCGCTACCGGGCGGAAGCGCCGGAAGATCTACCTGGACGAGACATGGGTGACCGCGGGACACACTCGGTCGATCGTGTGGACATGCACCGTGAGGCAGAAGCGCGCCTCCTGTTAGCTCAAGCAAATCGCCTGACAACGGGTCTAAATGAACCTTCTGGGAAAGGTCAGCGCCTGATCGTGACGCACAACGGCAGCGAGGATGGCTTCGTCGGTGGCTGCTTGGATGTATTCCGAGGCCAAAAGACAGGCGACTACCACGAGAAAATGGAGAGCAATCGCTTTGAGGGCTGGTTCAATGACGTTCTGCAGAAGTTGCCAGCTGGTAGCGTCATTGTTTTGGACAATGCACCTGTCACAGACCAAGTGAACGAGGTGCAGACGCCGGACCAAATTCCAAAGCCGACTTATCAGCTTCCGAAAATAATCCCACGAAACCAAGGAAAATTAAGAATGGGCCCTCTGGTGCGCCAGCGAACGCCGGTTGCTGTCCAAAGACCGCGAGTCAGAGCCCAGAGTTGTAAAAACACAACAAAATATATTCTTCACACAAGGCAGTTACACGCTGTCTCGATCCTGCGTTGTCTAACTACACAAACAGAACTATTTGCTTCGTGAGTACATAAAAGAGAACCTCACATACCAACCTCATAGAGAAGACACCACAAGTCCGAAATGAATTCACTTGATTTTTGACCTCCACAGAGGAATAATGGTATCTTCAATAAGCCTCATACTGTTAATTAATGACGCTTCGGCTTTTTTCTAGCTGCAGCCATACGGGCCAAAAGGCATATTTCACTAAAAAATTTGGGCCGAGCAGCCTGTGTCAGTTCGCCAAATAGATTCGTGATGTCTGTTCCTCAAGAAACAAGCAGCAGTAGGGGACGCGGGGGTGGCGTTGAGGAGTGTGGACGCACTCGCTTGACGCTCCGCAATTTCTATGTTTTTCGTGTGGTCCAGTTCTTCTAACCTACGAAAAGTGCACCTCATCCGTTCCGGGAAGTCAAGCGGCAGCCAGGGAGGCCAGTTTTTTGGCCCTTGGACCATTCTTCACGGAAATACGACCAAGGGATTGCTACCTCCACAAGTGAGCCTGTGTAAGCCTACCGACGAGTAGCGAGCGGCGGCAGCCGCGACGCCGGCTGCGTCTCCGCCACCGCCGCGACGCCGACGCAGATGGCGTCTCAAACTCCTGCGCGTTGTGCGAAAAGCGGCTCAGTGGGGGGAGCCTCGACCAGCCATGATTCCAACACAGAAGAGCGCATGGATTTTGCGGACATCGGACCGCACCAGACGATGACCACCAAAACAGGGATAAGCCCAGCACCGTCCACCATCAACAACGGTGAGAATACGACCGACAAACGTATTCAAGACGCCCAAGAGGGATGGACCACGGTTGTGTCCATCAGGGAAAGAAAAATGCAACGGAGAGAACGTGCGCAGGAGCACCAGAAGAACGACTCTCCGAAGAACGCAGACAAGCCAAAGTTTCGCCCGAGACGCAACGGGAAGAAACTACCACCCTTACCAAAGGACGATTTCAAGGTGATTGTGAGACCGCATCAAGGACTCCCGCTTCGAGCAATTACAACTCCCGTGATGGCCCGTGCGATTATAGAGGCTTGCGATGAAAAGATCCAAGGTGAGCAGTTTCTGCTACGTATTAAGCCTGGATCGAACATTGTAATTGTCTCAACCCCAGAGAAGGAAGTCGCAAACACATTGCGCCAGATTACATCACTCAAGATAAATGGAAAACCCCATGCAGTGAAAGCGTATGTAGCTCTGGGGGACGGAGCAGTTCGGGGGGTAATCCACGGACTCACCCCACATACGCCATCAGACGTCCTTAAATCGAAAATCAGAGTGCGCACGCTAAATGTGGAAGTCGCTCACGCACGAATGCTGGGGGACAGTAAGAGTGCCGTCATTGTATTTTTCGGAAACCTAGTACCAAGATATGTGTACTACGAGGGAGGCGAAATGGCCTGCTATCCGTTTCGAAATACAGTGCAAGTCTGCAAAACATGTCAAAGGGTGGGTCACAGAACTGATGTGTGCCCACAACCTGAACTGTGTGTGTGTAGGATTTGTGGAACGGAAGATCCTGCAGACGGACATGAATGTAACCCGAAGTGTGCCTCATGTGGTGAAGCCCACCTAACGGGCGACCGAAGCTGCAGAAAGCGTCTAAAACAGGTTCGCCGACCAGAACCATCGTCCGGACGCCAAGCACGGATGCCATCAAAGGAACGTAGACTCAAGAGTAAACACAGGTGGTTCGAGTCGGAGGAAGAAGAGCAAGGGTATACTACGGAAGGATCCATTCCCTTCGACCAGGAAAATTTTCCGGAAGTACACCGTCAAGAAACCGGGCGGGGACCAGTGAAGTCCAAGCTGAAGAACGCAACACCTCAACACCCTCAGTCCAGGGAAACCATTGGCCAACCACAAATGGCGGCACCAAAGGTAAGCTGGGCACAAGTTGCAGCTCCCACTGCGCAACATCAGACCAATCACAAATCGGTAGCGGATCAGAAACTCATAGAAGAAAATCGATCACTAAAAGCCAGTCTGGCAGAATTCAAGAAAGATGGCTGCCCTTAAGCAAACAATACACGACCTCGCAAACAAAACAAAAGAAGCGTCTACAACACAGGTTATTAAACCCATACCAACACCAGAAGAGCCCATGGGCAAGCAGCTGGAAACAATCGCACATCAAGTACAGATAATGTTCGCAGAATTGCATGCTCTTAAGAGACACGTAGACGACTCGCTAAGTTCCATCAAAGTAACCACACGAAAACGCATTAATGATAGCCCAGGAGCTCCTAGCCGTCGCCCTAAAGTGATAGAGACGACGGATAGCGATAGTACCATTCATGGCTAACACGACACATAGAAACACTGAAAACCTTGAGGTATGGCAGTGGAATTGCCGTACGTTACGTAACAAACATGCTGCCCTTGCACAATATATACAGTCAGCGCCAGTCTTACCCGACATTATATGCCTACAAGAAATCGGGCAAATCACACAAAAACTAAAGGGATACGAGACATATTCCAATCCTGATTATCCTAGGGTCGCCACCTTTGCGAGAAAAGACCTGGCCCTCAGCGTCACGTATATGCCACAGCACGACACACAGCATCAAATACTAACGGTGTGGCCATGCAAAAGAAATAAAGCAAAGACGGTAATCGTAAATATATACAGTGCTCCTAGAGAGCGAGCACCATGCTTCGATACCCTAATAATTTATGCAATATCAGACATGGAGCGAAAAGACAAGCTGCTAGTGGTTGGTGACTTCAATGCACCACACTCCGCCTGGGGTTACAACAAAGACTCAGTGAAGGGAAAATCACTAGTCGAGACAACAGATCGATACGGGCTAGAACTCATCACAATAACGGGTTGTTACACACGTTTAGGCAACAGTGTAGCGGCGGATATAACCCCAGATCTAGCTTTCTCGAGCCATCCAGGGGAGACCCGGTGGACAAATTTGGAGGAAAATTTGGGTAGTGACCATAACATTATCTCGATAGGTCTCAATTCCCCAAAAATCCGTCGCTCCCTAGGGAGGGCTTGCATTACAGACTGGACTGTATATCGAGATAAACAAGAGCAGCTCATATTCACAGAACATATTGAAACCTGGGTGGAACAAATACGCGAAACGCACGGAAGATCAACGAGGGAGATCGCTACAACATCGGATATAACAGCGGTAGACAGCCGCCTCATACATTTATGGGAAGCACGCAGAAGCCTGACGAGACGATGGAAAAGACAGATTGAATAGAAAGCTTAAAATACGCATAGCACAACTAACACAGGAGGCTAATGCTTATGCACAAACACTAGAAAACAATAATTGGCACCAATTCTGTGAATCTCTACATGGAACCCTACACACAAAAAAGACATGGGCCATTTTGAGAAGCATGATAGATCCTGCAAATACAAAAACAGCGACGAACCGAGCTCTTCGATTACTTGAATGCGAATTTCGAGACGCTGACACACATCTCCTAGACACCCTAGAAGACATATATATAGGAGCAAAATCCACGCAAAATGATGATACTCCCACATATTCAGGAAGGAGCAATGAGGAGCTAGATGCCTCTATATCGGTGGCAGAGGTTTTCGCGGCAGCGCAAACTTTCAAGAAAAATACGGCGCCTGGACCGGACAAAATAACAAATGCCATGATTCGCAATCTTAGCCTCAATGCTTTGACAGGGCTAACAGATCTCTTTAACAAACATGTATGGACTGAAGGAGGTCAAATCCCACAGGCATGGAGGCATGCAGATATAATTCTAATACCGAAACCAGGGAAACCGAGGGACATAAAAAATCTCCGACCCATATCCCTTACCTCATGTCTGGGTAAGCTTTTTGAAAAGGTTATACAGATGAGACTCACTAGGTACATAGAAAACAGCAACCTTTTCCCGGAAACTATGTTCGGCTTTAGACAGCATATGTCGGTACAGGACGTGTTTCTCCTGCTCAAAGAAGAAATATTAAACCCAGAGAGAGGAAATGCAGACAGATTCATAGTGGCATTAGATATCAAAAAAGCTTTCGATACCATCTCGCACGAGAGCATTTTAACGGAACTATCGAACATGTACTGCGGACAGCGGACTTATGAATACATAAAATCCTTTCTAGACGAACGCACAGCCACGATAGGGCTAGGATCCACCCGCTCAGGCGTTCTACAGACCCCCAAAAGAGGAACGCCGCAAGGTTCAATTCTTTCGCCGCTTCTCTTTAATATAGGGTTGAAAGGGCTAGCAGTGAAACTACAACGGATCCCAAACTTAGGACATGCGATTTACGCGGACGACGTAACTCTCTGGACCGCAAAGGGATCTTTAGGGGAACGTCAGGAAACCCTCCAGAAGGCAATTAGCATTGTAGAGGAACATGTGGCAAAAGCTGGTATGAGTTGCGCCCCGGAGAAGTCCGAACTAATCCGAGTAAGAGCGCCTTATACACGAAAGGACGATAGACTTCCGATAAAGCTTGCTCTTGGAGGTCAAACAATAAAGGAGGTATCTAAAGCTCGTATACTCGGACTATGGATACAGGAAAATGGAGCAGTAGGGCACACGATCGCAAATCTCCGGAAAACCGTTAACAGTGTGTCTAGGATGATAAACAGAGTAGCAAGAAACAGAAAAGGCTTCAAGGAAGAAGAGACGATAAGGCTCGTGCAGGCATTTATCATAAGCCGTGTAACCTTCGGCCTTCCTTTCCAAAAAGTATCAAACTCAGAGGAAACTAAAACGCCCTGATACGCACCGCTTATAAGGCGGCGCTTGGTCTACCGATCAGCACTAGCACGACCTTTTTTGAAGCAATGGGTATTAGCAACACTTTTGAGGAACTCGTGGCTGCAACACTGATCGCACAACGAGAAAGGCTCAATGCCACGGAGCAAGGTCGAACACTTCTCCGTCGATTAGGTTATCCACTCAGACCGGCACATTGCAACGACCAAACAGAACTCCTCCCACCGGACATACGAGCTAAGATCTCGGTGTCCCCAATCCCTAAAAACATGAGCGAGAAATACCACAGACAACGGCGCCTTGCACGGGCCAGGACACTCGAACGCAGGTTTGGTAGAAATCCGGAGGTTTATTACACGGACGCGTGTAAACAAGATAGCAAAACTTTCACTGTGGTAGCCACAAACGCTCAAACTACTATTTTCGCGACAGTCAGGACAGAGTCAGTGGCCACAGCAGAGGCTACCGCGGTGGCTCTGGCTATACGTGACGCTGAAAATAGAGCACGTTCTGCTTTAATACTAACCGACTCGCAGTCGGCATGTCGCCTTTTCATGACAGGCACCCTGCCCAAACTCGCAATGAAAATCCTAGGACGAAATCTCACGGAACACCACGCTATTACGTGGTGTCCGGCGCACGCCGGAGTGACGGGTAACGAGAGGGCGGACCGCCTCGCTCGAGAATATAGCATCCGAGCGACGGAACGCACTCTCGTAGAATCTCCGATCACAATAAAAGATATCTTGGAGGCACAGAGACGAGGAAGGCAACGGTATAGCTTTCCAGACCCATCCTTGGACTCAGCGCAAATGCGGGACTGGCGCCGACTACAAACCCGTACATACCCACACCTAATCCTACTACACCACATACACCCCACCCGGTACCCCAACACTTGCCCTTGGTGCGGGGGGCGGCCATCTCTTGACCATATCACATGGTCGTGCCAGAATCGGCCACAAGAAATCCAATCACCCCTTTTGGGGCAAAACTGCAAAAGTAGGCAGTGGGAGGTGTGGCTAGCCAGAACGGTGCGGGAGGACCAACTGGCCCTTCTCGACCAAGCCCGGCGTGCCGCTATCGCCAGTGGGGCCCTGGACTGAGGGACCCACCCACTGGACCTGGATTTAATTCTTTTTTTTAATAAACGTTATACTACTACTACTACTAAGCAGCAGTAAATTGCACAAGTGAGTTGAACGCGTAGCACGGAACAGGAATAAATATTGGTACATTCCTTTGCGTATTCTGCAATTAGCTGTAAGCCTAAATTAGCTTTACTTCAAATTACCGCCATTTGAAATTAACCAGGGAAGAACGGCCTATTTTGAGAAACAGTTAAAGGAACAAGAGGCGCTCGTTGAAGCTGAATTACAGAACAGTTAGGAAGAAAATGCGGGAAATCCATAACGTTTATGGGGCATTTTATTGCTGCGGCAGTCCACGGCTCATGAGTTATTTTTTCTTATACTGGCTTCTCAGTCATTCACATGCATATCTTGTGTTATGTAGGTCTGTGCCGTTCACTTCGACCCATCGTGCTTGGAACCCACGACATCGTATACCGACTGGAAGACGGGAAAAGTGGTAGAAGTACCATTGCCTGTGCCACGTCTGCGCCCTGGGTCTGTGCCTAGCGTGTTCCTCGAGTGTCCTTCATACCTCTCGAAGGAAAACAGCTCGAGAGAAGCGCCAGACATCAAGCGATCCCGACAGGATGCCTCAGAACTTGCTCGTGCTATCCAAGAATCTGTTGCATCGTAAGAAGCGGAGGAAGAAAGGCAATGCTTTTCAACACACCAAGAAATGAAATCATGGCTTCAAGCAGCATCAGTGCCAGATGTGTGGAGTGTCGCACATACAGAGAGGTGCACAATGTTACTGTACATTATAAACGAGAGTGAACCGTGTTTGAAAGCCTCCCTAACAGTGTTTGACAGTCTCAATGTTAGTGCCTGCTATCAAGGAGTTCCCGTCAAAAAGCTGAAAGAAGGTGTTCCAGACACAGTAAACGATGCAAGATCCTTGTTTTAAGTTGTGGACAGTGTTTATGTTGTCATGTGAGGAAGAAAACTGCCACTTGGTAGATGCAATCAGTATTCTCCTTGACAAGCTTGAAGACAACATTCTTGCAGAAAAGAAAGAGACTGAAGTTTTTGAAGGAACAGTTGCTAACACTTTCTCAAGGGCGTGTCCAGTACACTACAGTCCAATGGTACTCATGTATTTTGTACACCATATCAGCACATGCGTTCAAGTTCTTAAGGTAAGCAGACTGACTTTGCCTCACCCGAGCACAATACGAAATGTGTGCTCATCTTACCAGCTAGCCCCACAGGCAAGAGTCTTAAGGGAACAGTTTTCTACAATATGTCGCACACCGATTTAAACAGCTGCAGCCTCATGAGACTTGTGTTACGTTGATGTTGGATGAGATCCACATCAAGCCTTTCCTTGACTATAAAGGCGCGAGCATATGGAGTGCTGCTGCAAATTCCAGTGACGCAGCAACATCAGCTCACGTTTTTATGATTCAAAGGCTGCTGACATCATTTGATGATATATGGGGTTTAACGGCGCAAGGGCCAATAATGGCCAAAGAGCGCCGGGCCAGTGTTAATGAGTTTAAATTGATGCGATGGATTACGAGTGGTGGATATGACGTGGCTGTAAAGGGGCCTAAAATTGTCGCTGTAAAGTGCATAAAATCTACAGGTAATAAGATTATGGGAATGACTAATGGCGTGTGCTATGAACATTGAATATGCATTGCAAATAAATATTACTATTTCCAAAATATGTCCGATGCGAAAATTGGCATGAAGCACTATTGCCTCAACAGAACCCTTGGACATAAAGGCCTGGAGGCATGTGCTATACTAAACACTATCGCAACAGCATCCTCTGGCGGGAGGATGTGCTACGAATATCTAGGGCTAATTACATGTAGTACCACGTCATTCAAGAAACCTAGGACTGCTTTGGTATTAAAAATCGGTTCTTTGCCAAGAAACATATTGGGATGGATAGGGATATGGTATCGGTATGCAAGAGGAAAATGTTTCCTTCTCTCTGTTTCGGCTTCCCGGCACTCCAGGAGGACATGGAGGACGGTCAGCCTCTCCCCACATCTACCACAGGTTGGTGGTTCATCACCTGTCAACAAAAAACTGTGGGTTCCGTACGTGTGTCCTATTCTCAGCCGACTGAATAGGACGTCAGTTCGCCGTGTTTTCGTTACGGGGGGCCAGAAACCTAACTGTGGTTTAATCAAGTGAAGCTTATTACTTGTTTCAGCATCCCACAAGCGTTGCCAGTGGCTTCGCAGTTTCTTTCGCAGGAAAGGTTTCAGATCTGTTACAGGGACAGCAGCTGTAGGGATAATAGCGTGTGATGTTATTGACGTAGCCATTCGGTCAGCTAGCACATTACCCTCAATGCTTCTATGGCCAGGCACCCAGCATATAATGACATGCTGGTTACATAAATACGCTTGACAGAGAACGGAATAGAGCTCAGTAAGTACAGGATTTTTTTGTTTACCGAGTGACATCAATGCTTTTACGACGCTTAGGGAGTCCGTAAATATAATTGCCTTTTGAAGTTTTGACTTCCTTATATGCTTCACAGCCGACAGCAGTGCATGGGCCTCAGCCGTAAAAATACTCGTTTCCGGGTGGAGTACACCGGATTCCGAGAAGGATGGGCCAACGGCTGCATAAGACACCCCGGCATGTGACTTGGAGGCGTCAGTGTAAAGCTCTGTACACGAGTACTTGTACTGAAGCTCTAAGAAATGCATTTTAATGTGTGCCTCTGGTGCGTGTTTAGTGACCTCTACAAACGATGTATCGCAATCTATGAGTTGCCACTGCCACGGCGGTAACAGTTTCACTGGAGCCATAGGACGATGATCAAGCAGCGGAACACCCATTTCCTCACTGAGGTTCCTCACACGCAAGGAGAATGGCTTTCTCGCTGCAGGTCGATTATGGAAGAGTGTGGCAGCAGTAACGTCATTTATGGTTGAATAAGAAGGATGTTCATTGTTTGCTTGTACTTTCAGAAAATATGTGAAACTGCGATATGAACGCTGCAGATGGAGTGACCACTGGTTAGACTCTACATAGAGGCTTTGGATCGGACTTGTTCGGAAAGCACCGGTCGCGAGGCGGATACCCAGATGGTGAACGGGATCTAGTATTTTTAATGCACTTGGCGTTGCAGAATTATAAATTATAGACCCGTAGTCAAGCCGGGAGAGGACAAGACTCCTATACAAGTTAAGCAAACATTTTCGATCACTGCCCCATGTTGTGCGGGACAGAAGTTTTAGAACGTTCATTGTCTTCAGGCATTTTGTCCTCAGATACTTAATATGAGGAATAAATGTAAGCTTGGAATCTAAAATGATTCCTAAAAACTTATGCTCGCTGCTCAAAGAGAGCGCATCTCCTTTGATTTGTATACTTGGGACAGGCGTTACGCCTCTCTTATTTGTAAAGAGTATGCAAGTGCTTTTCTGAGCGTTAACATTAAAACCATTTTCCTCCGCCCATTTGGACAATCTGTTAATTCCCAGCTGTACCTGTCGTTCGCAGATGGCAATATTACATGACTTAAAGGCTATCTGCACATCGTCGACATAAATGGAATAAACATTGTGCGTGGGATGACTGTACGCAGCGAATTCATTTTTACAATAAATAGTGTGCAGCTAAGCACACCGCCCTGCGGCACACCAGTTTCTTGTGTGAATGACCTAGACAAAGCTCTGCCCACCCTTACACGAAATGTGCGATTAGTGAGGTAACTTTCGATTGTGTTAAGCATATTGCCACGAACACCCATTGCCGAAAGATCTCGGAGAATTCCAAAGCGCCATGTGGTGTCGTAAGCTTTCTCTAGGTCTAGAAATACAGACAGACAGAACTGCTTATGTATGAAAGCATCTCTAATATATGCCTCAATGCGGACAAGGTGGTCTGTAGTAGACATACCTTCTCGAAAACCACACTGGAAGGTGTCCAAAATTTTGTTATTTTCTAGGAAGCATATTAGGCGCCGGTTTATCATTTTTTCATACAGCTTGCACAGGCAGCTTGTTAGAGCTATTGGCCTGTAGCTGCTGGCCAAGGACGGGTCTTTGCCTTCTTTAAGTATGGGGATGATTATGGCTTCCTTCCATGAAGACGGAATAGAGCCAGCCGCCCACATGGCATTAAAAAGAGACAAGAGTGTTTTCAGTGTTTCGGGGTGTAAGTACCTAATCATTTCGTACATGATACGATCCCCACCTGGCGCTGAGTTGTTGCAACAAGCGAGAGATGCTTGAAGCTCGGCTAAAGTAAATGGGGAATTGTAGGCCTCACTCGATGAGCCTTTGCGATTTAGGTAGGGGCCGCCGCTCTTCGCGTTCTTTGAACTTCAGGAAAGATTGTGTATAGTGCGATGCACTTGACACATATTCAAAATGTTCGCCTAGACAATCCGCCTGATCTTCGAGGCTATCACCTTGTGTACTTACTAAGGGTAGGGGATGCGACTCCCGACCTGTTAGTTTATTTACCCGATTCCAGACTTTTCTTTCATCGGTGTACGAATTTATACTGGTGACGTACCTATCCCAACTTTCCCTCTTTGCACGTCGACGTGTTCTCCTACCTTGTGATTTTATCTGTTTGAAATTAATGAGGTTTTCAGCAGTTGGAGAATTGCGAAGCAATCTCCAAGCTTTGTTTTGATTTTTGCGTGCTTTCCGACATTCGTCGTTCCACCATGGGATGCGACGCTTATTAGCTAATCCGCTAGTTTGCTTAATACATTTAGCTGCAGCGCTAATAATGAAACCTGTTAGGTATGCAACAGCGTCTTCTACATTAAAAACAGCAATTTCATCTCCGCCTAAATACGTAAGCTCTCGGAACATTTCCCAGTCGGCCGAGTCCATGTTCCATCGAGGAAAATGTGGCAAGCATGTATCTTGTTTTGTTAAGTTTAGCATAACTGGGAAATGGTCGCTCCCAAAGGGGTTCCTGAGAACAGACCACTCCAGATACGGAATTAGAGTACTCGAGACTATACTTAAATCAATGGCTGAGTATGTGTTATGTGTAACGCTGTAATAAGTTGGCTCTTTCTTGTTAAGTATAGATGCACCTGAAGAAAACAGAAAATTTTCTTTAAGGCGTCCTCGCGCATCTAAACGAGAGTCGCCCCATAAGGGGCTATGAGCGTTCACATCACCGACAACTATGTATGGCGGAGGAAGTTCATCAATGAAGCTTTGAAACTGTGTCTTGGAAAGTTGATAACAAGGAGGGACGTAAATCGAACTAATTGTGACTAGCTTACCGAACAGTATTGCTCGGACAGCAACTGCCTCAAGGGAAGTTCGGAGGTTCAATTGCTGACAGGCAACACCTTTATCTACTATTATAGCGACACCGCCCGACGAGGCGGTAGCGTCGTCGCGGTCCTTGCGAAAAATGTCATAGTGCCTTAAAAAGTTTGTGTTCTCTGCTTTGAGATGCGTCTCCTGGACACACAGCACCCTCGGACTATATTTAAGAAGGAGCTCTTTGACATCATCAAGGTTATGAAGGAGACCCCTAACGTTCCATTGTAATATTTGCGTGTTCATATTGAAAAGGAGTTTGTGCTGTGTGTTCAGAAGATGAAGACTAGCTCACGGTGCCCTTTCCAGGCGCCGTGACGCGAGGTTTCTCTTTTCTGGAGCGGTCGAGAGATTCCCGCCGCTCCTTAGGCACAAGTGGCGCCGTCTGGCTGGTTGTTGTGTCCATAGCCTCTTGTGAGGCGCTGGACACGCGCTCTTGCGAGCGGTTGGTGTGTCGTGACGGCCTCGTCTCGTGGGACGAGACCCTTGAGGCCACCAGCCCGGAGGTCGATGGCCCCTTGTTCTGAGATGGCGGAGCAGCACTAGCTGCAGCCGCCGAGGGGGCGGATGGCGTCACCGCCGGCTCACTGTGTGTGGGCCTGACAGCCGCCGGAGGCCGTTGTGGCGCTGCCCCCTGACGCGCCACTTCGGCAAAGCTATTCTTCGGCAGGTAGGACACCCGCCTTCGCGCTTCTCTGAATGATATGTTCTCTTTGACTTTGATCGTTACTATTTCTTTCTCCTTCTTCCAAGATGGACAGGAACGCGAATACGCGGCGTGCTCCCCATCACAATTTACACAGTGTGGCGCGTTCTCACAAGATTCAGATGGATGTTCATCGGCACATTTGGCACAGGTTATTCGGCCTCGGCAGTTCTGAGAACTGTGGCCAAACCTCTGGCATTTGAAGCAGCGGAGGGGATTCGGGATATAGGGCCTGACTCGGATCTTTACATAGCCTGTCTCGATAATCTCGGGAAGTACACTTGAGCCGAATGTTAGGATTAGATGCTTGGTTTGAATCTCTTTACCATCACGCCTTATCTTAATTCTTTTCACATTGATGACATTCTGGTCACTCCATCCCTCCAAAAGTTCAGTCTCAGTTAGCTCCATTAGATCATCATCGGAGATGACACCACGAATGGTGTTCATAGAACGGTGTGGGGTGACACTCACTGGAATGGCCCCGAAAGACACAAGATTGGGTAGCTTTTCGTATTGCAGTTTATCACGGAGTTCAAGAAATAGATCACCGCTTGCCAATTTGGAAACTTTGTAGCCTGGGCCAAAAGCCTCCATCAGTGATTTCGCAACCAGAAAAGGTGAGACTATTCTTGCTGACTTTTCTGCTTTCTCGGAATGTATAACATGAAATCTTGGGAAATTATCAACTTGGCGGCCAAAAAACTTAAAAACTTCTTCGGTGCGCCCTCGTTTATGAGGGCGATCAGGGAGTCGGGGGAATGACGAAAAAGCCATAAAGGTAACGATGATTTCGGCAGCTATGCCAGCCACCCACCACCGAGCCCAACAAGGGGACGCTACGAGACCCGAAGGAGACGCAGACGCCAGCTGTACATAGCCACTATAACCTAATATAATAGACCCAAGGTTGGATAGATTACACCAGGTTAACCCTTGCTGCCTGGAAAATTGGAAGTAAAACGAAGTGAAGAGAAGACAGGAGAGATGGAAAGTGAGAGAGAAAGACGAAGGTTGGAGGGAGAGAGACAGGAAAAGGCAACTACCGATTTCCCCCGGGTGGGTCAGCCCGGGGGTGCCGTCTACGTGAAGCCGAGGCCAAAGGGGTGTGTTGCCTCCGCCGAGGGGCCATAAAGGTCCAAGCACTCAGCATTGGCTCAACCCCCAGGATCCCCTTTTCCCCGGACACGGCTAAGCCACGCACGGTTAAGCGTGGGAGGGTCCGACCCCCATGTGCTCGGGTCCGTGGTGTCGCAACCCACCAAACGCCTGCTTACGCAGGCGCCCCTGCGGGACTGACATCATTTCGACAGGTGGCCTATATTCCAGTGAAAACATTGACTGGTGATTATCTACATATCATACAGAAGGTTATTTTGCGTCTGGAAGAAATTGGGTTTAAGGTGGCAGTTGTCTGCGACAAAATTCGTTGAACAGAAAAGCAATGATGATGTTTAGTGAACCACACAAACTTCGAATTCAGTATCCCCACCCTGCGGACCCATCCCGGCGGCTCTTTTATGTTGTTGACGCCGTGCACTTACTGAAATGTATAAGGAATAACTGGATTAACCAAAAAATGCAGGCACCAGCTTCTTTTACCCACACTTTGACCTCTCTAACAACAACGTACGCCCAGACAGCATTAGGAGTGCCTCATTCAAGGATTTGCGAGAGGTATACAGACTAGAATCATCCCAGCTTTTGAAGTGTGGGTATGGGTTAACGTCCAAGGCACTAAATCCCAGCAACTTGGAGCGTCAGTATGTTAAACTTGCATTGCAGCCCACATGTTGCTGAAGCCCTTGTAACCCACCGTGAGACAACTTCCCGCTATCATGCTGAAGAAACATCAGACTTTCTTAAAATCATCATACGCTGGTGGAGCATCGTAAATGTGAAGACACCGGACAAGGGCGTACGCCATCGTAATGTCCTTGAGGAGCCAATATCGTGCTTGACAGATGACCCTAAGTGTGCGATCCTAGATTTTTTCACGTCGTTTGATGTGTGGGAGTTCTACAGACATGATACTGGTGGCCTCACTAAAGAGACACTCAAAGCGCTGAGGTTGTCTGCACACTCTTCTGGAACTTTCAAAGTACTGCATCAGAGAACTAGGCCACAAGTATGCACTGCTTGGAAAGATACAAACAGGCTGCCTAGAAAGCCGCTTTGGCCAGTACCGTCAGATGGCAGGAGAAAACTACCACATATCAATTAGGCAAATTTACGAGACAGAGGGGAGGATTCGTTTACAGAACACTCTGCCAGTAATGTGTTCGGAGGACCTGAAAGGCATCGAAGACACAAGCCCTGTCAGTGGCACTTACAACTTTTGCATCGCTGTCAGAGATGACGGCCTTGCAGCACTAAGTGCACATATGCCTGTCATAGCATACCTTGGTGGGAATTGCATGCAGCAATGAAGGTGCTTAAATGTGAAAGCTGCCAAGAAAGCCTGGTTGTCGATAAAGAGGAGGCTGAACTGGAAAGCGACCCATATTCCTTAATTACTCGATTGGACAGAGGTGGCTTGAAACTGCCGTCCCCATTTGTTACCGTGGTAATGCATACTGAAGTTGTCATCGAAAAGCTCCCAGAGGAAAACCACTTCTCTGAATTTTTACAGGCACAGAACCAAAATAAACTTGTTAGGGAGCTTGCTTTACAGTCCCTGCCCCAGTTTCAAGAACTGACAGAATGTGCAAATGGCCACACATGTCAGCTCCTAGTTACACTAATTGCAAACTGGGGCAGGGACTTAGAAGCTTAGAAATGATCTTCAGCATGCTGAAAAAGAGGAATGCGCGAAGAAAAGGCACGTATCTTTGTGGACAAACAGTCTTAAATGATTTTTAACATCCGGTTAGACATCAATTTTCTGCTGTATGCTCGGTCGAAGTGATATCGTAATGACTAAGATGAACTGTAAATATTGGAGGTCAAACGTCACCAACCTGCTGTATTAAAGTTGCAATGGCTGTAAGAGAGACTAGCTGCAAATAAAAATTTGCTCGGTCAACTTGTTGTCTACGTTCGGTTGTTTGATGGAAGGTAGAGTGGCGTAAATGTGGTGCAGCTTTCCACACCTGTCGCACATAATGTCCGCATAATAAAAGGAAATAAAGTAACAACGGTGCTGTAGTGATTCAAAATGATCTGGTCAAGGGCTGCAGTTCACAATTAACCATTATATTAGCTCTGTTGCATAGCCAGCACTAATTCATGGAATCAAAAAAGGTGCTTTCATTTTCGGGTCACTGACATGAAGAACGCCAAAAAAACCGAGGTCAGCATGAGCACAATGAAAAAAAAAAAAGCCGTTTTGCATACGCCTACTTCGTTGACAGCAAGAATCGCCCTATTGGTGGGTCACATTTGACAACCAAAAACAATACACAAGAGTGTGAACGCCCCCGAAAATGATACACTGAGTTCACATGACGCAGACATAGGCCGGATGCCAAATCGCTTCGCTTGCTGGTTGTGCGATGTTCGTTGCTCAAAACACAAACCAACTGACATCCACAAATGCAAGGGGCTTTCATTCGTCGTTGACAAAGCCCACGTGATCACGCCTGAGCACAAAAGCGCACTGAACATGCCAGCGTACAAGCTCAACGCAACGTACCAACGGCGCCACGGCCGAATACAGCCGCGCGCGCGGCCGGAGAGCTAGCTGTCTGCCTCCGCGTCGTGACGTAGCCGGCTTCGCGGCACGTTACGCGCAGGCCTGGAAGTTTCAGGAGGCGTTGGCAGTGACGGCCGTAAGTCCGAGACGCGCGAAAAGAAATTACCATCATCATGAGTAATAAGATGAAAAGTTCGAGCGTGCTTCCGGAAAATGCTGGGCTACGATCGCCCAGCTTCGCTGTGTTAAGCGTTGAGCGGCCGAGTGCTAGGTTAAGCTTTTTTTTTTCCATTATGTACAAAATTCATCATTTACATTGACAGCGCGTATATGATGTCGGTTGTAATGCAGGCGAGCACAGAAAAAAAAATATTTTGTACTCAGCTACTCTTATGACCAAATAAAGAAAAAAAAAACTTCGCCATACTCAGATTCGAACCCAGGCATTACGTATCCTGGGCCGCGATTTTGTTGCAATGCCTTGACTTATTCTACACTAGTTTTATCATCCACCGCTCACGGACGGCTGATCCCGTTGATAACGCGAGCGGACCGTCGCTCTGACCACTGACGGAGCGCGAACAGGCATCGCTACAAAATAGCGGCCCTGCAGCCCCAGCGCCATGACGCGCGCGGAACGCTTTTTTTTTTTTTTTTTTTGCTGCGGAACACTTCCGTAGATTCCAGCCTGTTGCACGGTATGTGCAACAGCCGCTACCGACGACTGCTACAAAATTTTCAAACGAACGTTTCTCGGCTGTGCGGGTCTGCGGTAGAGGTCGAGGAAGCACGAATGACAAGTTTAATGACAAGCGAGACGCCTGCCCAAGCGAGGCACACCTGAATGAACGAACGACGCGCCTTGCGGTGCTGAAACTCTATGACCCTCCATTTCCTAATTTGCCTCATTCAAGGTATGTCCGCTAAACGATGTTATAAACCCCAACGCTGTACGCGACACGGACTTCAATGTTTGCACAGTGTAGACGCGCACAAAGCATGAAAAATATCACACACAGGGCATTAATTGGCGAAAATAGTAACGTTATGCTAGGGGAAACTTACCATCTGGTGGCGGCTCAGTCACGTGTCGTTCACCATTGTAGTGTAGTGTCGCAGAATATGCCAACCTCGTTTGCAGCTTCCGACAGACGTCAGCTTTACAACAAGCCAGCCGCTGAGTTCTCGGCTAACGATGCTTCGTCCGCGATATTTGAGCTCTTGACCACAACATTGTCTTCAGCAACCGCCGTCCAAATTGCGTGATCGCCAGATTACAGGTCATGGTCGAAGTAGCGGGAAGTCTCCGCGACGTACAGTACGTGCGCAAGACGTGGCCCGTCTCTCCGCAAAAGAGCGAGCCGAGCACATTCGCCAGCGGCTTCCCGAGCACTGCTGACGAGCCAACGGCGGGCGCGGCCACGTCAAGCGCGACGCAGAGGCTGATTGGCTGGCGGGCGCCGCACTGGATCTGGCGATTTAGCCCATCTCCCCTTTGGCGCCGTTGGAATCGTCCACGCGAACTAACATCCATGCGCGGCTGCACGCCGTCTTCTCCCAGACGATGCTTTTATGCTGTGAGCGCTATCTGCCACCGTTAACGCAAAACTATAGTGAACTAGAAGACTATATATACGCAAAACATTTCAACGACGAATAGTTCGTTGCCAAAAACACTGAGAAGGTGAAACGCTGCCTTAGCTAAACGGGAGACGCTTCACTCGCAGGGCGAAGCGTTTGAGACACGTCGCGAATAACGATCGCATTTTGCAACGATTTCAATCACAGACGCGCGTTCCTGGCCGCTGACGTTCGAGTGTGCACATTTTAACTCTGTCCTCTTCTGCACATGGTGGAGTCTATTAGGTGTAGCTAATACTGACGAGACTTCGCCGTGCTCCCTCGGGCGATTTAGAATTAGGCGTCGTTGCCTTCTTTATATCACTATTATGATTTTAAGTCGTGTGTGATCGCGGGCATTGATGCTATTCCAGGGGATGGTACAACCACGGCCGCGGCATAAAAAAAAGGTCAGCGGCCGTGGTACAGCAAAGCTGATGCGGACGCGCAAAATCGTTATACATGCGTCTATTCATGGTGTTCTGGCTGAGGAGACATTTATTGAAAAAAATTGCGACAGAACCCGTCTCACGATCATTCTTTAATTTATTACGACAACACTGGCGTTCTACTTCTCGTTCTTGCTGTAACTTGTAGTCACGCTGTTCATCTGTTTGCCGTGGTCTCGTTGGCAATTTCCTTCTGGCCGGTGCTATAACCGGGGTGGGTATTTGCAAAGAGTGCGTTTGTTACGGGCGTATGCTCGACATTTTCAGCTTTTCGGTGTACCTTGTCTATGAATATAGCGTTTGTATTTTTCTGTAGTTTCTTATGATTACTGCTTAGCGTCTGGTTAGTATTCTGCATAGACTTGGCAGGCTGGGGTGGTTGTCTCGTTTCCTGAAGAAACGCCTTTATTTCGATAAGTTAATTTAGCGTGGGTGTATAGCGTAGTGGGTATGACGCGCTCAATCGATATGTTATTTTATTGCGATAGCAATTATATGGACACTCCAAACCAGATTTTTGCCGTCGCCGTGAGGTTCCGTATGACGTCAATGGAGATGAAATCGTCGCCGAACGCTGTATGTGCGAGTGAAAGGGCGCGAGGGACGCGCGCTTTCACGGGGAGTGAACCCACGGCGGGGAGTGAACCCATGCCTATTTATATAAAAACGTTGTGAGGCGAGAAGGTGGTAAAGACTTCCGACGCTGCTCGACGAGTGTCCCGTTCTGATGTGGTCGAAAACCTCCGAGCCGACCCCGAGAGGCTCCGGCAACAGTCACCAACGCCGCACGCGTTTTGTGCGAACGCGGGCAAAACGCCGACGGCGTCGACAACAGTTCTGCGTGTTGCCGGTGCTGCTGCATGTCCATGTTTATACAGGTGATAAAGCTACTATCATTA
The DNA here is from genome assembly GCF_013339745.2 of Dermacentor silvarum. NCBI lineage: Eukaryota > Metazoa > Arthropoda > Arachnida > Ixodida > Ixodidae > Dermacentor > Dermacentor silvarum. Next base: position 184,179,893 of record NC_051161.1, on the reverse strand, counting down.
CTCCGTATAGCTCTCGACAAATTTGCTATCGCAGTTGATGCTTCGCCTTTCGGGTGAAACTGCGACAACTTTTCTGTGCAACTACGGGTCGCAGGTGATTGGTCAGGGGATCGGAGGTCCCGTGTAATTGTACTCACGGGACAGCGCGTTTGCTTTGGCATTTCCCCCGATTCTTTGGCGGCCAAGCACCCATTTGATGACATCTTCAAGCTTGTGGTCTTTAGGGACGGTTTGAATTTCTGCCGGCAGTGTATTGTTTGTGAATTCTGGTATAACGTCAGCGTTAACAGTGCATGCTTGTGACAGTGGTTGTCGTGGTCCGTTATAGCGTTAGCGATTGCGTATATTTCGAGCGCCGGTGCTCATTGGGCGTTGTGGTATCCGTGTTCTCGTTATCACGGCTGTTTGGACCGTTGTCATAGCTATATCGAAGCTCGCATGCGTCTAATATAGTATGCCTGTTGCGGGGACGAATTCCAAGTTTGTTCGCGCGCGGCTTTCTTAGTCCTCTCGCATCGTGCGTCTAAGGATTCATGTTCTTCGGTATCGGCAGCGCAGATGTTCCACGAAGGACGTCCCATGAAAGCAGCGTTTCATATATTGGCGGGAACTGCCCTGTTGAATATCCGAGCGACTCAAACATTTTAGGGGCGAAGCTCCTGAGGGTCGAGCCTTGTCCCTCTTCGCGCCGTCGTAGCCACGCTAGTACTCGCCGCTCCCGCTAGAGGCGCAGCTGTGCTCTCTTTCTTAAAACCCCTATATATAAAAAGTAGCGCCAACCACTTTCCTCTTCCTCCGTTCGGCTGTCGCGCTCGGCACGGTTGGCGCGATATCGACAGTGGCGCCGCCTACGTCGGGCCTGCCGTGGCAGACAGCTAACGCGCTACCAGAGGAAATCCGCGGGAAACTTCGATCGCGCCCTGCGGAGCAGTTTTTGAGGCGCGATTTTGCCTCGTCAGTCAGTAACCGGCCCTAATAATGCCGTTTTGGATGTAGCAACGCGACAATGCGAGACGACGCAAACGCCAAGTGTGCAGCAAGCGTTTGCGCTCGCCGGATGGTAAAAAAAAATTGTCGCAGTTTCACCTGAAAGGCGAAGCATCAATTGCGATAGCAAACTTGTAGAGAGCTATACGGAGTAATGATATTAGCTTTATCAGCTGTATAAACTTGGACATGCAGCAGCATCGGCAACACGCAGAACTGTTGTCGACGCCATCGGCGTTTTGCCCGCGTTCGCTCAAAATGCGTGCGGCGTTGGTGACTGTTGCCGGAGCCTCTGATATAAATAGGCCCTTGGTGCCGCAGCTAAACGTCACCTCCCTTCCCTCCCCCTCCCCCACGGCCTCTCGCTCGTCGGAAGAAGGCGCGTTTGCTCTACTTACATGGTGATTGTGAAGGAGAACAGAGACGCCTACTTCTGCCGCCCTTAAGCGAGCACGGCGCAGAACGCGCGTTTGTTCTCCGCCGTGCGTTCACTCCCCGTGAAAGACGCGCCCCTCGCGCCCTTTCACTCGCACATACAGCGTTCGGCGCGCGGCGACGATTTCTTCTCCAAATGACGTCATACGGAACCTCACGGCGACGCCGACGGCAGAAATCTGCTTTTGAGTGTCCATATATAATTGATATCGCAATAAAAAAGCCTTTTGCCCTCGCCTTGTCGGCTGCGCCAACTGAAGGCGCAGCAGCATGCCATCACAACTAAGTTCTTCTCCCTAACAAGCTTGATCAGTTTGCGCGTACAGCACTTTCGTCGCACAGGCCTGAGAATGGCGGTCGGAGCGCGCTGGAAAGAAAAATATATACAAAAGCGCCCCGCGTGCTTCCACGTGATACCGATTGGCCAATGGGGGAGCGGAGGAGGCTAGGGTGACGAGGCAGCGAGGAGGAAACGCCGGGGTGAGCGCGGTCCCGGCAAGATCTAAGAATGGCGCTACTTTTTATAGATAGGGGCTTTACTCTTTCTCTCTCGTTCCTGACGCGCGCGCTCTTTCTCTCTCGTCCGTAGCTAGGGGCAATGCGGTGCACAGGGGCTTTATAAGCGCTGTACACATGTACAGTATATGTGCCTTGTTTGGATTGTTGGAGCCATTGTTGAGCAAGGCGGTGCACACTGATTCTGTCGTCCAATTGTTTAAAATACATGATGTTTGACCGCGCGATTTTAGACAAAGGGCGGCGAAACAGGGGACAAACGGAGGCAAGCGCCGAGTCCCGTACCAGGAAGAATTTTTCAACTGCGAGGCTTTCTTTCGAGGAAGCCGGTTGGGTTTCCATTGTAGCAAATTGCTACATTTGGGTGGATATGTCTGTTTCCCTTTAATTACTTATCTCCACCTAGCGGATTTCCGCTGAACTATTACGTCATACACTTGCCTTTGCTTCAAATTGTCGACAAATTCGACTTCGCCCTGCCATCTGCTAGCCGCCTGGTTAGCTCAGATGGTAGAGCTGCTGCCCCGGAAAGGCGGTGGTCCCGGGTTCGAGTCCCGGACCAGGACGAATTTTTCTTCAACTGCGAGGCTTTCTTTCTAGGAACCCGGTTGGGTTTCCGTTGTAGCAAATTGCTACATTTCGGTGGATGTCTCAGTTTCCCTTTAATTACTTATCTCCACCTAGCGTATTTACGCTGAACTATTACGTCATACACTTGCCTTTGCTTCGAGTTGTCGACAAATTCGACTTCGCCCTGCCATCTGCTAGCCGCCTGGTTAGCTCAGATGGTAGAGCGGCTGCCCCGGAAAGGCGGTGGTCCCGGGTTCGAGTCCCGGACCAGGACGAATTTTTCTTCAACTGCGAGGCTTTCTTTCGAGGAACCCGGTTGGGTTTCCATTGTAGCAAATTGCTACATTTGGTGGATATCTCAGTTTCCCTTTAATTACTTATCTCCACCTAGCGGATTTCCACTGAACTATTACGTCATACACTTGCCTTTGCTTCGAGTTGTCGACAAATTCGACATCGCCCTGCCATCTGCTAGCCGCCTGGTTAGCTCAGATGGTAGAGCGGCTGCCCCGGAAAAACGGTGGTCCCGGCTTCGAGTCCCGGACCAGGACGAATTTTTCTTCAACTGCGAGGCTTTCTTTCTAGGAACCCGGTTGGGTTTCCATTGTAACAAATTGCTACATTTGGGTGGATGTCTCAGTTTCCCTTTAATTACTTATCTCCACCTAGCGGATTACCGCTGAACCATTACCTCTATAAACTTGTACATGCAGCAGCACCAGCAACGCGCAGAACTGTTGTCGACGCCGTCGGCGTTTTGCCCGCGTTCGCACCGAACGCGCGCAAAGTGGAACCGGAAGTGGAACCGGAACGCCATCTAGTGAACACTTCATAAAACTACAGGTGGCTACGGACACACAACGCCATCTATTGAGCAATTCGTAAACTAGAGGTGGCTACATACTACTACAGAGGAGGGAACGACCCACACCCTAAGGAGCTTCGCCCCAAAAAATGATAACCCGGCGCTTAATCTGTTTCCTAGAAAATAACAAAATACTAGACTCCTTCCAGTGTGGCTTCCGAGAAGGTAGGTCGACAATAGACCACCTTGTTTCTCATCGAGGCAAACATCAGAGATGAATTTATTCATAAAGAGTTTTTACTTTCTGTATTTCTAGATTTAGAGAAAGCATACAACACGACATGACGCTTCGGGATTCTGCGAGATCTTTCCACGATGGGGGTCCATGGAAATATGTTACAGTCGAAAGCTACTTCTCTAACCGCACATTTCGCCTTCACGTAGACGGCACCGCCGAACTGACCCACCCGAGGGCTTCGATAGGCTTTCGATACACTTCCACATTCTTTACTCCTTTTCAAACTATCCTACCTTGGCCTACCACACTGCATTCTCAAATGGCTAGAACATTATCTGACGAACCGATACCGAAAAGTAGTAATTAACGGATCAGAATCAGACTCGGTCTTAGTATCTTCAGGCGATCCACAGGGGTCCGTATTGGGACCACGTTCATTTTTAGTATATATTGTTACGCGCTATTCCCGCGCTCTTAAGCACGTGTCCTGCCGAGCATGGAAGAATGCGCCAGAAAGACCAAGACAACGATCACAGTAGTGCTCCTGTGGTGGTTCTGCCATCTTGCCTGCAGCCGTCTCTCTGCATATATTTTGTAAATATAATTTTACTATCCCTTTTGGCTACTCTCATCCCCAAGACATTTTGGTGGGATGTGCGGGGTACCCACACGGTACAACGGAGCTCCGCAGCGGCCGACGCTTGGCTTTCTCCACGATGGCGGAAGAGGTGTCGGTGCCCAGCGAGGCGGCTGCAATGACACTGGTCATCCTGGCTCAGCTAAAAGACATAGGCACATTCTGCTGGACTGACAACGTCGACATCGAGGACTGGCTACCCCTGTACGAGCGTGAAAGTAAGAACAATCACTGGGATGAGACAATCATGTTGGCAAACATATTATTTTACCTCAAAGGAACAGCGAAGGTGTGGTTTGAGAATAACAAAAGACGAAATAGGGAGCTGGGATCGACGCAACGAAAAGATGCGTTCCCTGTTCGGCAAGTCTGCAGGTAGAAAGGCAGCAGCAAAGAAGGAGCTGGCATCTCGTGCGCAGACAGCGACAGAGTCATACCTGACTTATGTACAGGACGTGCTTGCCCTTTGCCGCAAAGCCGACGACGGCATGACCAAGTCTGAGAAAGTGGGCCACGTGTTAAAGGACATAGCAGATGATGCCTTCGATCTGCTCATCTGCAAAGACTACGACACCGTCGATGCCATCATCCAACAGTGCAAACGGTTTGTGGCCGCCAAAAGTCGACGCATTTCCTATCATTTCGCTCGACTTCCAAACACGGCAGAATGTGGTCCTGCGAAGACGTACTGAGCCGTCGGCGCCGCTCACCGTAGAACATGTGAAGCAGATCATCCGACGTGAACTTGACGCTGTGTCTCCTGCTTTTACGTGCGGCCGTACGGGTGACCATAGCTCCCAGATGGTGTCACTAGTCCAATCTATCGTTCATCAGGAGCTCTCCAATGCTGGCCTGGGCTCTATGTGTGCCGCAGCGCCTTACCAGCCGATCGACCGCCGTCCTTAGCTTCCGCACGCCCAAGGTCAAAGGCCGCCGTTCCGTACTCGCCATCCAGCCGAGTGGAGGACTGCAGACGACAGTCCCATTTGCTTCAGCTGCAGTCGTATTCGACACGTGGCCCGCCATTGTAACAGTCGGTGGTATTGGTATCAGGTGCCCTATAAATACAACCGTCGTCCCGACATGCGTCATGGCCGATTTCAGCCCTACCGCGGGCCTCCTCAAACCACCGGTGACAACGCTCCCTCCATCCCGTATCGTCGTTCACCATCCCCACGTGGTCACCAGTCCCGTTCGCGTTGTCTCGTCGCCAATCATCTCGCTCCCCCCAATTCCGCCGTCCTGCGTCACCGATTGAACGACTCCCTCGGGAAAACTAGACCATGCTGCTCCCATAGGTGATGCTGCATCGACGACTCGCCTGCCAAATCGTCTGACCACACTGCAGACCATACGGAACCTGATAGACGTTAAACTGGATGACGCACATGCTGGTGCTCTAGTGGATACTGGGGCTCAGATATCAGTGATGAGTTCGGAGCTTCGTCGCCGCCTTTAGAAAGTGCAAACACAACCCAGAGTACCGCTCATTCGTGTCGCCGATGTCGGAACGTTTCCCGTGCTAGGGATGTGCTCCGCTCGAATAAGTGTTGCTTACCGATCCACAAGCGTGCTACTTGCAGTGCTCGAGAACTGCTCCCATAAACTCATCCTCGGTATGGATTTTCTGTCAGCCCATGTTACCCTTATTGACTGTGGAACCAGCTTGCTTCAGCTAGACCTACCGTGTTACCATGACGCTCCTACTACACGCCAACCGCGCTTGCGCTCAGTGGATTATGTTCGTCTACCTCCTCAAGCCGGTATATACGTGAACTTGTGGTCTTTTTCTCCCATTCTCGATGGAAATTACCTCTTGACCCCGATCGTGGACGTCTTATTCGCCAAAGACGCCGCTCTTCCTCACACCCTTATTAGAGTTACGGATAATCACACGTCTCTACTTATACTGAACTTTAGCTGGTGCACGCAACTTATCCCAGGTGGCATGGCCCACATCTCTTCTATCGATGAGTGTGCCGTTTCTGCATTCGTCACCGACGCTTCTTTGTCCTCTGCCCCTTCCTCTTCCTCGCACACTCTCGTTGACGGTGATATTGACAAGATGATAGCGTCTGACCTCCTTCCTGCACCGATATGCGGCGCATCTTGCAGTCGTACCGCGACATCTTTGACTTTAATGACCGTCCTTTGGGACAGACATCTGTGGTCACTCATAAGATTAGTACTGGGGACGCCAGTTCAATCAGACGACCTCCTTATCGCTTGTCCGATTCCGAGCGGGAAGTGATACAGCGTGAAGTCGACAAGATGCTCACCAAGGACGTGATTGAACCTTCATGCAATCCATGGACATCACCGGTCGTCCTAGTCAAAAAGAAAGATGGCAGCTGGCGCTTCTGCGTAGACTACCGCCACTTAAACAAAGTAACGCGCAAGGACGTCTACCCTCTGCCGCGGATCGATGACGCTCTCGACTGTCTACACGGTTCTGCCTACTTCTCTTCTATCGACCTGAGGCCAGGATACTGGCAGATGTCCCTCGATGATCAAGACCGTGAAAAGACCGCATTTGTTACGCCCGATGGACATTACCAGTTTATTGTAATGCCCTTTGGACTGTGGAATGCCCCAGCCACGTTTAAAAGGATGATGGACTCCCTCCTTCGTGGATACAAATGGTCAACATGCCTCTGTTACCTTGACGATGTCATCGTGTTCTCACCGACATTTGGAAGCCACCTTAGCCGCTTGTCGGCAGTCCTTGAAGTTTTCAGGCGAGCAGGCCTTCATCTCAACTCTGCCAAATGCCGTTTTGGCTGCCGCGAAATCACTGTGCTTGTCCACCTTGTGAGTGCTGAAGGCGTACAACCTGACCCAGACAAAATTCGCGTCGTCCAAGACTTACCTATGCCACGTTCCACTAAAGACGTACGGAGCTTTGTTGGCTTGTGCTCCTATTTTCGACGTTTTGTGCAGAACTTCGCCGATATTGCCCGCCCATTCACGCAACTCTTGAAGGAAACGTCATTTTCTTGGGGTCCTGAACAGGCCACTGCGTTTCACACGCTCACGGCTTTACTTACGTCACCAGCCATCTTGGCTCACTTTGACCTGTCAGCCCCCACTGAACTTCGCACCGACGCCAGTGGACATGGCATCGGCGCTGTTCTCGCCCAGCAGCAACAAGAACGAGACCGCGTCATCGCTTATGCCAGTCGCCTTCTTTCCCCTTCAGAGTGCAAAATTTCCATTTTGGGCTGTCGGAAAATTTCGACCTTACTTCTTCTGTCGCAGCTTTTCGGCCTTAACAGACCACCATGCGCTTTGCTGGTTGTCTTCCCTAAAAGATCCGACTGGACGACTTGGTCGCTGGGCACTGAAACTGCAAGAATACAGCTTTGACGTCACTTACAAGTCTGACAGACTGCTCCAGGATGCGGACTGCCTATCCCGTCATCCAGTGGATCCTCCCGACTTGTCAGCGCACGATTCGGACGCCTGTGTGTTCGCGATATCCGATTTAACCGACATACGCAGCGAACAGCTCAGCGATGCCAATTTGCGGTCAATTATCCACCGTCTACACTCTCATCACTCTGCCCCTCGTCCGTACAATTATTCGTGCTTCGTGACGGCATCTTGTGCAGACGCAACACCAGCTCCGATGACCCAGAGCTTCTACTGATTGTTTCCGAAACACTCGCTTCCACTGTTCTCGAACAGCTTCATGACGCCCCAACCACTGGATCTCGGAGCAACTCGCATGTACGATCGCGTTCGGCGTCGGTTGTTCTGGCCAGACCTTCACCGCTCTGTGCGCCGATACGTTGCTGCTTGTGAGTCCTGTCAGTGCCACAATCATCCATCCTTGTCGCCGGCTGGTCCTCTTCAGCCTATAGACATTCCCGGTGTCCCGTTCTACCGCGTCGGTCTTGTTCTGAGCGGGCCACTCCCAACATCTCTGACTGGGAACAAGTGGATTGCCGTCGCTACGGACTGCGCGACACGATACGCTATCACGCGGGCACTACCGACAAGCTGTGTCAGTGACGTTGCGCAATTTCTCCTTCACGACGTTATTCTTCACCACGGCGCTCCTAGACAGCTGATGACCGACCGTGGTCGCTCATTTCTGTCCAAAGTCGTCGACGACATTCTTCGTGCGTGTTCCATACGTCACAAGCTCACCACTGCCTACCATCCGCAAACCAATGGGCTTATCGAGCGCCTCTACCAGACGCTGATCACAGTGCTCTCCGTGTACGTTTCCTCAGACCACCGTGATTGGGACAGCACCTTCCCTTATGTGACTTTTGCCTACAACTCGTCACGCCATGGCACCGCTGGCTTTCCCTCTTTTTATCTCTTGTTTGGCCGCCATCCCACATTGTCCTCCGAGACTCTTTTACCATCACTTGTGCTACCTGTTACCGACTACGCCCGCGCTGCAGCTTCTCGGGCTGTCACGGCTCGCCAGATTGCAAGGGATCGTCTTTATACCTCTCAGCTGTCCCAGAATGCCTGCAACGATAGCCATCACAGAATCGTTAATTACTCTCCGCGCTCTTCGGTCCCCCTCTGGACGCCTTGCCGCCACGTTGGCTTGTCGTCAAAGCTTTTTTTCCCGCTACTCCGGGCCTTACAAGGTCCTACGCCGGATCACTGACGTCACGTACGAGATCGCTCCATTGTCGATCATCGCCAGTCGATCATCTGCCGCGTCCGCCACTGATATCGTGCACATATCTCGACTTAAGCCTTATGTTGCCGGACACGATCCTAGTGCTCCTTAAGCGCCGAGACCGCGCTTTCGGCGGCGGGGGTTCTATGTTACGAGCTATTCCCGCACGCTTCAGCACGGATCCTGCCCAGCATGGAAGAATGCGCCAGTAAGACGGCGAAGACGATGATCAGAGTAGCGCTCGTGCGGTGGTTCTGCCATCTTGTCTGCAGCCGTCTCTCTTTGTATATATTTTGTAAATATAATTTCCGTATCCCTTTTGGGTACTCTCATCCCCGTGGCAATATTAGCGATATAGGTTTAGACATTACATGCAAGATTAGAGTATATGCCGGTGACTGTGTGATTTATAGCGACATTACCAATCAAGTAGAAACCACTACCTTACAGGCAGATCTCGACCAAATAAGTTCGTGGTGCCGCAAATCGCATATGACATATATTTCCAAGTGTTATCATGTCCGATTTTCTGTAAAGCGGGAACCATAGGAAACTACAACTATTTAGGTGGTCAACAAATAGCAATCACTGAGGAAGCGAAATACCTAGGAGTTAAATTTTCATCGAACCTAACTTGGAACAGCCATATAAACTACGTAACCGTAAAAGCTAGCCGCGCACTTAACTTTTTGAGAAGAAACTTCAGGAAAGCATCGCGTTAGGTCAAAGAGGTCTTATGTTTTTCTAATGTTCGCCCTATCTTAGAATATGCTGCTGTAGTGTGGGACTTGTTAACAATGCCAGCCATTGTTAACAATGCCAGCGATGTTAACAATGACAGCCTTCCTGCTGGCATTGTTAACATCGCTTGCCCGTCTTTGTTCAAACAGCGTGTGATTGATCACTTTGCATATATTTAATGATGTGTACCAAATGTGGAACCTATGTTATACCCACCCCTTATGTAATACCCCCTCCGGGGGTCTTTAAGGACAATAAACTGAACTGAACTGAGTCAGTAACTCTTGCTAATAAGTTAGAAGCTATCTAAAATATTGCAGCTTTGTTTGTAACTAACTCGTATCAATGTAACACTAGCGTAACCACCCTGAAATGCATGCTCAATTGGGAAGCGCTTGATATCCGCCGTACCGTATCTAGGTGTTCACTATTAAATCAAATTGATCGGAATAATTCCGCCATCACTCGCCCCGTTTTCCTAACGCCACCTATCTACGTATCACAAAGACATTACCATAACAATTCGCGAAATTTCTTGCCGAACAAAAGTATTTCCGTCTTTCTCTCCCCGCAGCATTAAAGAATGGAACAGACTGCTTCAGACTGTGGTGTCGACAATCGACAAAGACTTGGTGCTTGAGCTAAGACGACATATATGTGATAGCGGGTAGCGTTTATCCTGACTTGCAGAAACTACGTTCTTAGTGTGTTTGGTTTTGGTTTATTCACACTGTCGGCCCCTTTCGAGGTATCGTCATTCTTTGTGGATAGGCACGTGGTAGGTGTACTCTGTGAGTCAGAGAGTGCGCGATTCACTTTCAATGCGGTTTACGCTCCACCTCACCAGAGTTTTGATGACGTTTTGGATACCTGTCCACCTGTCTAACACGCTGTCCCACGCCTCACATCATCATTGCAGGCGATTTCAATGCCAAGCATGCCGTGTGGGGACAGGGGGTCAGTGATGCGCGTGGTTCCCAGCTGATTGATTTTACGTCTCAGCATGGGCTGGCCGTGCTCAACGACCCCCTCTCACCTCCAACATATGAGACAGCGTATGTTAGCAGTTGGATCGACGTCACGCTCGCGACCCCTGCCTTGCTATCGGGTGGCTACTCATGGGAGGTCTCATGGGACGATTCCCTCTCTGAGCACCGATACATTCAGGTGTCTATCGGCTCGGACACGCGATCTCGCGTCAGGCGATTGACGCGTGTAGGTCTTCATGACCTCAACGCTTCCCTCGTGCGAGACCCATGGTTCCGCGTGGTGCAGGGTGCCGTCCTTCGGTCGCCAACTGCTTTGGACCTTGTGCTCTCCAAATTTCACCAGATTTACGGGCGCGCCTACAAGCGCAACCTACGCCCCGACAAATCATCCTACAGATCGAAGCCGTGGTGGACACCTCAGCTTGCAGCGGAGCGCAAAGGAGTCCTTGCAATGCGTCGTCGCTTCCAACGATGCCACGACGAGCTGCTTCGGCAGCAATTCCGGTCGGAGTATAGCGCGGCCCTTGCGCTTTCCGTGCACATGTGAGGTCGGCAAAGGAGGCTTGTGCTCGTGAGTACGAGCGCGCTTGTACGCGCCGTTCTCTCTTCTCACAACCCATATCGGTCATCGTTCCGAACATCCCGACCACCCTGCCACCTTCCGCTTCTCCGGTCTAATGGAGAGCCAACGCAGTCCCGTTTGGAGTCTGCGGCGCTCCTCCTAAGCGTACAGGTCCCGGTTGACGATGTCACCATCGACACACCCTACCATGCCGCTATGAGGCAGTGGGTTTCTTCGCCATACACCACCGCAGTGCAGGATGTGCTGTTCACGGTCCCGGAACTCCAGGCGGTTCTGTCTACCATTTCACACCGTTCTGCTCCGGGACTGGATAACATCATGCCGCTCACAGTCCTGGCACTCTTCAAATCACATCCGCGGTTTCTACTGTTTATCTTTAACGCGGCATTGACTCTCGGCTACTTCCCTCGTTGCTGGCCGCACGGGCGGATCATTTTCATCCTGAAACCGAATCGTCCCCCGCTGGAGGCGACCTCTTACCGACCCATCTGCATGAATTCCGTATTGGGGAAGACATTAGAGCGCCTACTTAACTCGCGGCTGTACTTTTTCCTCTACTCGAGAGGATGGATATCTACATCCCAACCAATACGGTTTTACGCACGGTCGCAGTTCGGTTCTGGCGCTACATCCGCTCAAGACCCGGCTCCTACGGTTAAAGTCCGAGCTTCAGCCTACCCTGCTAGTCTCGTTGGATTTTCAGGGTGCGTTCGATAGTGTTTGGCACCCTCTGGTCCTGAAATTTCTTCGGGACCGATTGTGCCCGTCAAACATTTATCACCTTTTGTGCACCTTCCTCTCGGACCGGACGGTAGTGTATAGATCTCGGGCGGGAGAAGTGTGTTCGAGCACCACATTGGGGAGACCCCAGGGCTCACCCCTATCACCATTATTGTGGAATTTGATTATACATAATTTGCTGGATCTGCCCATGCCCCCGGGGGTCACTATCCAAGCGTATGCTGATGACACAGTGGTCATCATCCCAGCACCTAACAAGGCTGCCCTGGTGTCCCTGGCGGAGACGGTACTGTCCCGGGTGCAGCTCTGGACGCAGCGTCATCGTGTCGTCCTGAACGAGGCCAAGATGTATTGCGTCTTGTTTACGCATGGTTACGGGGGGATGGAGAAGCGCCATCCAACCATACGTCTTCCCGGCTCTACGCGAGGCCTACCCTTTCGCGAATCCATGCGCATACTCGGGGTGGAGTTTGACCGTTGGCTATCCTTTTTTAAGCATGCCGAGGCACTCCAAGAGAAGGCAGGCATTTTGGCAGCACACCTCAGCCACTTCATCTTCAGACAACACCCCCTTCCGCCACATCTTCTTCGACGTTTGTGTCGGCATTGTTTGATTGGGTCCCCTGTCTTCTTTCCGTGCCTTCTTTCTTCCCCCCTCCGCGTTCTCTGGTACCCATCTTGACTGGCCATGGTCGATTTCCTTTTTATTTCTTCCGTTTCCGCCTGTCGTCGTCACCAGCTTGTCCCTGTGGTTCCGATACGTCGTCCATCCTTGATTACTTAACCGACTGTACCCTCACCCAATCACTCGCGAGCCGCCTGCGCCATGTGGGGGCGATAACCACCTCTGCCTTGCCAGCAATATTACAGGACCCCTTTAACCGTGCATTATTGATTAGGATTTCGAGGCTAGTTAGTGACTCCCTTCCCGATGTCTGCCGTCCCTCGTCACAGGCGCCAGACGACTCGGACGATTAATGAAACTGTTGCTGGTCTGGTTGCCCATCGGCGAATCATGGCGTACATTCCTTGTACCGCAGCTATGACCGCAACATTTCATTCAAAATTTCTGGGCGCCGGGTCAGGGTGGGGTGTAGTGCTGCCTTTTTTTACATTTTTGTTCATCTTCTGTACGAGATCTTCCTTTTTTTTCTCTCTCTCTTTTTCTCTATCCAAGTTTTTTTTCTTTTTAATATTCTCTCCCTTTCTTTCACTTCTTCTGTACTCTCTTCCAAACTCTCTTTAACGGTTTCTAACATTCTTTTACGGAGAGATTTGTTTTGTCACTTTTCTTTACGTTTCCTCCTCTTATATTACTTTTCAATTTTTACCCTTTCTTCTAATTTTTGTTATTTTCGTTTTTCTTTCTCATTCCCCGAGGTTTTCTCTTTTCCATTACTTTTTAATATTGTAATTCCTTTTTTATTTGTTTTGATATTCTTATTATTTTATTTTTCTCTATCTCTCCTTCTCTGCTTGAAGTGGTTTTTCTTTAGACTGTTTCAAGTTCTTCTCCTGTCACACCACCTGGATGCACACTCTCCCGGCGAGCATTAACCTGGCGCAATCTCCGCTTACCCTCCTTTTGCTCTACCCCACCCTTTGCTGGAGTTTTTTTCTTCTTTTGCTCTTCTTCCCCTTCTTTTCTTTCTACATTTTTTCTCTTTATTCGTTTTTTTTTCTTCAATGCTTTTCTTCTCACCTTTTCTGTTTTATTTTACCAAAAAAACGACACATTTTTGCAGAACCTTCTTTTCTCTTTTTCTCCCCGATTTTTTTCTATTCCGGCTTTTCAATAAACGCTCTTCGCGAGGACAACTTCTGTGCTCGTTGACCCAACCCTTCGGATGACAGGCGTTATTGTGCTCCTTTTATTTTTAGGCATTGGCTTTTCTTACCAAATTTGCGTTTGGGTACTACTTGAAAACCCCTCATTCTTTATATTTGATTGGCTTTAATCCTGTTATGCTTCTTGCAGGGGCAGGATTTTCCCTCCTTTTCTTTTTCTCTTTTTTCTTTGGCAGGGAATGAAGTTTGCCTGGGGCGGTACATCCGCCAAATGATAATTCGAGAGTGCCATCTCTAGCGTAGCGGAACGTAGAAGGCACAAATTTCAGTCAGTCCTGGATGTTATTGTTTTTGTTTACATGCGTGGAGATAAACGAGACGGTGGCTCTCAAAAAGGATTTTATTGCTTTTCATCAGAGTGCGAGACCGGACAAAGGGCTGAAGAGCATTGCTGAAAACAGCTCAGGACATATGGCCATTTAGAGGCGAACATCAGTGAAGTTTACTGGGGCGGTACACCCGCAAAATGATAATTCGAGAGTGCCATCTCTAGCGTAGCGGAACGTAGAAGGCACAAATTTCAGTCAGTCCTGGATGTTATTGTTTTTGTTTACATGCGTAGAGATAAACGCGACGGTGGCTCTCAAAAAAAATTTTATTGCTTTTCATCAGAGTGCGAGACCGGACAAAGGGCTGAAGAGCATTGCTGAAAACAGCTCAGGACATATGGCCATTTAGAGGCGAACATCAGTGAAGTTTACTGGGGCGGTACACCCGCAAAATGATAATTCGAGAGTGCCATCTCTAGCGTAGCGGAACGTAGAAGGCGCAAATTTCAGTCAGTCCTGGATGTTATTGTTTTTGTTTACATGCGTAGAGATAAACGCGACGGTGGCTCTCAAAAAAAAATTTTATTGCTTTTCATCAGAGTGCGAGACCGGACAAAGGGCTGAAGAGCATTGCTGAAAACAGCTCAGGACATATGGCCATTTAGAGGCGAACATCAGTGAAGTTTACTGGGGCGGTACACCCGCAAAATGATAATTCGAGAGTGCCATCTCTAGCGTAGCGGAACGTAGAAGGCACAAATTTCAGTCAGTCCTGGATGTTATTGTTTTTGTTTACATGCGTAGAGATAAACGCGACGGTGGCTCTCAAAAAAAAAATTTATTGCTTTTCATCAGAGTGCGAGACCGGACAAAGGGCTGAAGAGCATTGCTGAAAACAGCTCAGGACATATGGCCATTTAGAGGCGAACATCAGTGAAGTTTACTGGGGCGGTACACCCGCAAAATGATAATTCGAGAGTGCCATCTCTAGCGTAGCGGAACGTAGAAGGCACAAATTTCAGTCAGTCCTG
The DNA here is from genome assembly GCF_013339745.2 of Dermacentor silvarum. Taxonomy (NCBI): domain Eukaryota; kingdom Metazoa; phylum Arthropoda; class Arachnida; order Ixodida; family Ixodidae; genus Dermacentor; species Dermacentor silvarum. The sequence continues at coordinate 184,164,858 of NC_051161.1, read as the reverse complement.
GATGTTATTGTTTTTGTTTACATGCGTAGAGATAAACGCGACGGTGGCTCTCAAAAAAAAAATTTATTGCTTTTCATCAGAGTGCGAGACCGGACAAAGGGCTGAAGAGCATTGCTGAAAACAGCTCAGGACATATGGCCATTTAGAGGCGAACATCAGTGAAGTTTACTGGGGCGGTACACCCGCAAAATGATAATTCGAGAGTGCCATCTCTAGCGTAGCGGAACGTAGAAGGCGCAAATTTCAGTCAGTCCTGGATGTTATTGTTTTTGTTTACATGCGTAGAGATAAACGCGACGGTGGCTCTCAAAAAAAAAATTTTATTGCTTTTCATCAGAGTGCGAGACCGGACAAAGGGCTGAAGAGCATTGCTGAAAACAGCTCAGGACATATGGCCATTTAGAGGCGAACATCAGTGAAGTTTACTGGGGCGGTACACCCGCAAAATGATAATTCGAGAGTGCCATCTCTAGCGTAGCGGAACGTAGAAGGCGCAAATTTCAGTCAGTCCTGGATGTTATTGTTTTTGTTTACATGCGTAGAGATAAACGCGACGGTGGCTCTCAAAAAAAATTTTTTATTGCTTTTCATCAGAGTGCGAGACCGGACAAAGGGCTGAAGAGCATTGCTGAATGCAGCTCAGGACATATGGCCATTTAGAGGCGAACATCAATGAAGTTTACTGGGGCGGTACATCCGCCAAATGATAATTCGAGAGTGCCATCTCTAGCGTAGCGGAACGTATAAGGCGCAAATTTCAGTCAGTCCTGGATGTTATTGTTTTTGTTTACATGCGTAGAGATAAACGCGACGGTGGCTCTCAAAAAAATTTTATTGCTTTTCATCTGAGTGCGAGACCGGACAAAGGGATGAAGAGCATTGCTGAATCCAGCTCAGGACATATGGCCATCTAGAGGCGAACATCAATGGAGTTTACTGGGGCGGTACACCCGCAAAATGATAATTCGAGAGTGCCATCTCTAGCGTAGCGGAACGTAGAAGGCGCAAATTTCAGTCAGTCCTGGATGTTATTGTTTTTGTTTACATGCGTAGAGATAAACGCGACGGTGGCTCTCAAAAAAATTTTTATGCTTTTCATCAGAGTGCGAGACCGGACAAAGGGCTGAAGAGCATTGCTGAATACAGCTCAGGACATATGGCCATTTAGAGGCGAACATCAGTGAAGTTTACTCGAAGTTTTGTTTTGTCCTCGAATAAAATCTACTCGATGCGCGACTGGTGGTCCGCCATGTCGGCCCAGAGGGCCCCGAGTCGATTGGGTACCGCCGGGTACCCAATCGCGGCAGTCGGCATCGAGGGATCCCGATGCGCCGTCCAGAAAGGCCCGCGGCGGCATCAGTACTTGTCGCGGCGTGAGAAGAACCTCCCCCCCCCCCCCCCCCCCGAGGTTGGAGACCCGCCCAAAGCGAGGAGAACGCTGTGAGATTGGCGGCGCTCGGTCATACTAAGCGGGTCATACTAGGCGACGTCAAGCGGCCGTCGGGAGCTCGCAGTGCGGGCAGTACAACCGGCGGCCGTGCCTTCGCAAACGCCGCTTAAATGGGGCGCCACAGATGACTTTTTAAGAGCAGTCACTGCAGTACCGCTTTCAGCTCATTCCTGCGCGTCACGCATGTGGGCCCTGTACTGGGCCCGCGCCGCGGCAAACACGTCGCGAGAGAGAGAGAAAATGACTTTATTGACATTAATCCGGCATGTAGGGGTGGATCAGGCCAGGTAGGGCTCCATCAACCCCCTATCTCACTAGACCTCAGCGCGGACCGGTCCGGCGCTAGCTACTAGGAGTTGCCTCCGTTCGCTTTTGCCGGGCCAGGGCCGCGTCGAGCCGCTGGATGGCTTGGAGTTGCGCTGATGGTCAGGCGAACTGATGTAGTGTTCCATGTCCGGTGGCAGAGAGTCCCGCACGGTTCCCCCGCACACGCGTCACACCCCCACAGCACGTGGGCTAAGGTTGCCAGTTCTCGCGTACACACACTGCACGTATAGCACTTTCAAACAGTCCGGGACACACGTGCCGGGCTAGGGCCGGCGTGAGTACTGTTCCAGTCTGTAGCTGTCGTAAGAGGACCCCCTCACGTCGCCTAGTCTCGGGTGAGGCCCAGGCAACGCTCGGCGGCCCTCTCGTACCAAGCGAGGATTCCTCCGTAGTCCAGTAGCGGGTCCGGGTCCAGGAAGTCAGCCTCGTCCGCTTCCGAGGGGCGGGGGGGCGCCGCACGGTACGCGAGCTCACGCGCGACGACGTCCGCCTCCTCGTTTCGGTTGGCCGCTCCTCCTGGATACTCCGACGTGAGCCGGGAACCATCGTAGATGGGTTGTGGTTGACTTGGTCCTCGGCAACAGGCTCGCCACCGCGTCCCGACGCTCCCGCGGCCAAAGCTGGCGATGGCCGTGCGGGAGTCGCTCAGGATTGTGGTCGCCTCCGGTATGCCGCTCAGCGCCAGGGCGATGGCGGCTTCCTCCGCTTGCTCCGCAGACGTCGCTCGTCGCTCGGACGCTGCAGGCGTTGAGTACTTTAACACGTCGCGAAGCTGAGCGCGCATGTCAGGGTCGCGAGCGCGTTGGTATTTGCGACGCATCGCCCGAACGCGGCCGCGCTCGCAACCGAGCTCCGGCGTCCACCAGCGTTCGCGCGATATGTACCGGTTTTAGTGTTGCGCAGGTATCGCGCGTGAGCACTAGTATAAAGAAGATAGAATTTGCGAGCACCGCGTCCAACGCGGCACGCAAGGTCATCTTGCGACCGCAAGGAGGCTTTGTTCTGACCACCCTGCGACCGGCCCAACTCATGTCTGCGGTGAGTGCTGCTGCTTCCCTCACCGACAACGAATACAAGGAAACGCAAGTCGAAATACAGGAACACAAGAACCTGGCTGTCTCTGTGTCCACACGGAACTCTGTAGCCGAAAAACTGGCCCAGCGCACTACTCTCACCATTCAAGGCCCTCCCAA